>NC_087514.1:126825313-127122278 GCF_963921805.1 Phalacrocorax carbo | reverse complement strand
GTTTGCTCAGAGCTTCAGCATTTCTAGGGCACCAGAATCTCCTGGGTACTGACCGGGAGGGATTTACATTGGAATCTTTGTACTAACATTTCGCAAGACTGAAAATCTGGACCAGATCCTGACACAAAAAGAGTATAAAGGAAGTGGAAGGCCTCCTATACACCATGACATCCATGTAGGTTGCTTCGTATCCTGAAATAACCTGGAGATCTGGGCTAAGAACAGCAGTGTGAATCTTTTTGGCCATGCTTGTGGACTCAGCTGGAAAATCAGCAGCAAATAACACAGACAAGAGGGGATCTTATGGTTGCTGATATTACCTTTCTATCTTTTTTCTGGGCTATCAGATTAGCTCAAGAAAATGGAGGAGAAAAGTTTGGGGCTTCTTTTTCCATGCAGCCTAGAATGAGTACCATATTATAGTGTTCAACATAGAAGAACTCATGGAAAGCAGAGTCTTAGCAAGATGCTAAAAAAATTTCCTTTAAATATCAGTTTTTTAGAACAAGTGGCACTTCAGTACTCAATCCATGAGAGTTACAGGTAAGTACAGAAGAACATAAATAAAGAATCCCATAATCCAGTGAGGATTAACAAATCAGAATAAAATTAATCTCAAGTAATAGACACAGCTCACTGTTTTTTTCAGTGAAAAGCATGAGTCTTCAGCAACTAACCAGAAGACACTTTCTTCTGCTTTCTAACTAACAAGGAATAAAGGGGAAGGAACTCTGCTGAGGTCAATAACATTAAAAAGAAAGAGATCAAACTATTTTTTAGTCTCTATCTACAATCTTCCCGTTTGAATATATTTGGGATAGTGAAGGCTCAACTAGCAAATAGTCAGTGTATTAGCCCTAAATTTTGATTCAAATCTAAAATTGCTCAAGCCTGGTTTACTGTCCCTTGTTTTCAGATAAACACACTAACTGACACAGAGGCACTGCTTGCACATCTGCCCTCCCACAAACACTTGCAAACATTTTTATAGGCATCTTTTCCTTGTAAATTACAAACATTGATTAATTTATTTCTGTCATCTATTTAATTGGTTTTAAAAAGATGTAAGCGTATTTTGCATCTGCAGTCTGTGTGCACATGTCCTTTCATTCTGTTCTCTTGTACAGTGTTTGTTTCATCTGTTTCTTGGTAGCACTGGTTTACATTTGTTTTTCCTGCTCTGGATCTTTTTTTCTCATTGAGCCAGATTTCCATTTAATTCACATTCATAGCTCATACATGCACATTCTGATGGTTCTTGAGCACACATTTCACCAATTAGAAACAGTACTTTCCCTCCAGGTTCATTAAGTGCCTCTGGGTCAAAGGTGAGACAGTTGCTTTATATTTTCTTCCCCAAGAACATTTATGTGTCAAGATATCTTCCCTGGCTGCTGATCCTGGGTTCTCTTACTTCAGGAGGGCTAAGTTCTCTTTCTGTGACTCAGCTGACACAAAACTAGAAGTGGAAGTTGGCTGAGAAGAAAAAGAGGAGTTTGGACTTTCTCAGGATCTGATGCAAAGCCCAGTGAAATCTGTGGGGACCCTCCCATCAGTTCCCCATCAAATTCTACCATGACTGTGTGGCACATTCATCATCTATTTAGATGATGAAATTCACTTTTACATTTAATCGTCTGTTTTAGGAGTTCATGGAGGAAGAACTAGTCCAGGAAAAATAAAAAGCTTTCCAAAAAGATCTTCAAATTAAATGCAAACCTATCTAAGGTTCAGATGATTCAATTAACTACACTCTCCAGCTGCAGAAGAGTAGAAGTGCTAAAAGTACAGTTTTGCTGTACTTCTGTGTTAGTCCAAAGAGTGGGAGGAGAGTGTGGGAACTTCTCATCGCCAGCCCTTGCAAGATTTCCAGAGGTGAGCGATTCAAGAGCCTGGGCACTTCCCAGACTTTGGACACTGTCCTGATATAAATCCAGTGGTCATTGGCAGACAGAAAGAAATGAGTCATGGAGTGCTTGGCATTTCCAAAACAATATAGCTTCACATTATGAATTAAAAGTCTGATAGAGGTAAGTAACCTCCTGAAATGTTTATTTAGATAACAGTCCTGTGAGCAGGTCCTGAGAAGCAATCACTGCTAAAATGGTGGATTTTATTACATTCAGTAAAACACTTACATGTTGCAAAAATGACATCTCAGTTTTTCAAATAGCTAGAAATTGCTGAGCTTAATGGGCACTGGAGTGATGATATAATCACAGTTTTCTCTGGTGTACAGCCCCTATCATTTATTATTTCAACTACTGTATATTGGAATCCGCTTACTCTGACAGCCCTGCCTCACCACAGGTCAACTTGATAGCATCAGCTGGGAATGGGTATAACCAAACTGCACTGACAGCAGACTTGGCAGAGCTAACTTTAAAGGTAGAAATGTGCTTAAAAATACACAAAGAAAGTGTGACAAAAATGAGAATTGAAGCAGTCCTCACTTGAGTATTGCACAACTCCATGGATTTTTGATTTCCAGATGTTTTACCTATCAGATATTCCCTGATGGGTTTCATTAAAATTCCAAAATATGTCAGTCACTCTCAGCTGCTCAGGGACATGGTATTGATATGTGGTGTGGTTGTTCAGCCATGGATACAGAGTAATCTTCAGTAATCTTCTTTTTTTCTTAATGGAGAAACACTGTTTGTAACCCCCAAGGGCAGATCTGCTGAGGAAATGTAGCAGTTCTGACCCTCAGATGTCAAACAACATTTTAAGGGACAAGTAAAGACAATGTAACTTGCAGGGCGAAATACAAACCACTTATTTGACACTTTGGAGGTAAGTAAAGGCCATGTGACAATGGAACATCAGAAGATTGTGTATATGGGAAAAGTGGTACTGGTTTTTTGTCTTGTTTTGTTTTGTTTTGTTTTGTTTTTCCATTTTTGAGGTTTTTGTTTGTTAATGGTTTTTTGTTTGTTTGGGTTTGTTTGTTTGTTTTTTCCAGAGACTGTCTCTTCTGCTGTACTCGTTAGACAATGCAGTCAATCACAACTTGCTTTTCTGTTACCTTCTCTCAAGGGACCTACTCCCACCTCCCAAACAGTCTGCAGGAAATCAGTTCAGTGGACTAATGCACGCTGAGCTGATGATGTCCACACTGGCATGGCAGCAGCCGTGACTGTGCCAAAGCCATCTCAGCAGCTCTTCACCATGCTGTGCTGCAAGCTATGCTTGGAGGCATGTTCAGCCCCAGGGAGCAAGAGGAAGACAGCCTGCATCAGCTCCTTAAGCAAAGCCTAATCCCAGGAAAGTAATACTGAACTGGAATGCCCGCTGCTGCTCGCAGTCCAGTGTGGCCTTGCTGCTTTGCAGGGCTACTCTTCAGCCCAGACAGGAACCTGCGGGCTTTGGGCTAGAGGCTGTGGCACGCAAATTGCACAGTAAAAATTCTGACAGTGAGCTGAGCCTGACTGAGTCTGTGCAGCCTCATTCAAACTCTCAGAGACATGTCTGCATAAAGCTGATGGGTTCTTGCAGAGGTGGGTGGGACCACCTTTTGTGGGACACTTCCTGAGGGGGCTGAGCAAATACCTTCCTGATTTGGTGTTCATGAGCATAAATATTGAGCTGTCTATATCTATTTGTGTCTCTGGTTTTCCTCCAACCTAAACCTCCTCCTTTCCTTGGAAAAGTATTGGGTTTTTTAATATCTCCAGATTACTAATGGTGGGGAAGAACTGCCTGCCAAGGGTGATCAGGGAGAGTTTAGTGTTTTTAATGGAGCTGAAATAAGAACCAGATTGAGGGCTATGAGCAGAAAATTTGTGTTGCTGTCTGTACAACAACATACCATTCAGGACATTTTCTAAAAGGATATTTTGATATCTGGAATCTGCTCCTGTTGTCTTATAAGGACTATACTTTCTGCCTCTAGTGTTTATGCCAGTCTGTACCTGGTTGCTTTAATTCCCCCAGCGATGTCTAAGCATCTAAGCCATACTGCATTTATTTAGTCTTTCCTCATAAGTCTGTCCCTCTTGGTCCCATAAACCAGCCCAAATCAACCTGGTAATTTTTTCTGTTTTCTTTCCCCTATTTTCCCTTTCACAGCATGTGTATATTTTTGGCCATAAGGTACCCTTAATGAAATACTCCAGATACAGTTGTAGCAAAGCCATATAGATAAGGAACTGTTTCCTCTCTACTTTGTGATTAGCTGCCTGTGTTTGTTACTTGGATTTTATGTCCCCCCTCTGTCATATTACATTGAAAAGTCATGGCTAGCATGTTATTCACAGTTTCTCCAAAGGACACACTGCTATTACTGCTTCCCTGGTTTTAATCTGATCATTGGATGCCCGTGTTTTACATTAATTTCCCTGAGATGTCCTGGCTTGCAATTTTTCAAGTTGAATTTTATTTTTGGTGGGCCTCTCACCCTGCATATGTCTGTTCTTTCTTTAACCCACTCACATATTATTTTTTCCTTTCTCCTAGAGCCTCATCTGCTTTATCAGAAGCATACAGACTCTTGGTATTAGGGTTTCCAGGCTCAACTATTTTTAAAATACCTGATGCCACATTCCTTTGTCTTCTTTCATTCTACATCTGCCTCTTATCTGGTCTCTCACCTTGTTTTCTTTCAGCTGATAAATCAGTTTTGCCAGTGTATTTTTCTTTGTCTCCCTCTGTAAGTTTTGCTCTATCATGTTTTTTTCTCTTAAACACAAAGCGACCTGCATATCTATATGTCATAAATACATAAACTTCAAGATTCCTTTTCTAATAAATAGGAACAGCCTGTTTGATATTAGTTTGCCAGCATCTGGATTTAAAAGCACCCCGAAGACTAAAAAAGAAGTGCTATTACAATAATCACAAGGATTTTAACAAATAAAACTATCTCTGAAGGAGTTTGCATTCTGGCTTGTTAGAGTGAATATTAGCTACCTCCCTCATAATTACCTTCCTTTCTAAAAATGTTCTTTTATTCTATTAAAGTTCATATTTAAAATAGTATATTCAGTCCTTTAACAACTGATATGAAGTTTAGTCATAAAAACCTTGAGAAAATAAGACCTATAGCAAAATAAGCACTACAGACAAGCCATTAAATGTAGAAAGGAATGGAGTTGTTAGCATTACAGAAAAAAAAGCCTTTAGTAAAATGCTCCAAATTGTCCTGACCTTTTTTAAAGAAAATTCTGGTAGTACTTTGAGGTTTACTATCAGAATCTTTCTTCTACCCAGCAGTAACTATCAAATAGTAGTTTGTAATATCAGAGAGCCAACACAGGCTTTATATCTTTGTTCATCTACTATTTTATGTTTGTAACTTTCGTTACAGTGACTCTCCTTCTTTCTCCTGAAGGATGAGAACTGAATATGTAGTGAAACCTTTTGAAGGATGATTCTCTAGTAATTCATGCCACACACTTTATTATTTAATTTCCTCAATCAACAAATGTTTGAGGTTTAAATAAGAGCTTACAATTATCTATATAATGGAGAGGTGAGCAGGTCATAATTTGTACAACTCACCTGAGAATTTCAGAGAGAATAGAGTTTTGTAGAAATTCCATGGCAGTTCTGAGGAGAAAAAAAGGAAATTGAAATAGATTTCAAACTTTGGATTATGAAGAAAAGGACAACAGGACTAATTCTAGAGCAAAGCAATGTTATTGTTATATTACAGTTACATTTATAGTAATATAAATATTATAATTACACCTTCCAAATAGAAAAGGACCATCCTACCTGAAGCTTTTGGACCTATATATGAGAATAAATGTTGAATATGGGATAAGCATTGATAGAAGTTTTCTACTAAAAACCAGCACCACTCTAGAGATGAGGTGGAAAAGAGGGGTAGAGGGGGAAAAGAAAGGGGGGGAAAAAGCCAAAACAAAGCAAGTGAAGTAAAATGGAATAGACTACAAGTGATCGTACCAGGTTTTTAATTAATGAGAACACAGGAGATTGCTAAAATGAGTACATTACCTAATGGTGAATTAATATTATATGCTGAAACATCCCACAAGGGAAGAATTTGATATGCTAATATTGTATGAAAAAGATTGCCACTGGCAAATATTTCACTGTAGAGAGTTCTACAGTAAGTATAAACTCAGGAAAAAAAAACAGCCCTCAATATATGTCATGAAATTTTAATTGACTAGAAGTTACTGAAGCAAGATAAAATCTTGATTATACACCTTTGCATCCTTTTGATGGTCCTTATTGACCATTGATCCAGAATTGTTTTTAGAAATGCAGTGCATTATTGTATGAGTAATAGAAGAGACATTTTGTGGTATAAAGTTATAATTCCTAAACAATAATATCTGAAACTGCAATTGGCCTAGGCCTAATGGGACGCTGCTTAAAACATCCTTAAGGGAGGATATTTGGCCTTAAAATTCACTTTCCTCCCCTTGGTTCAATAATACTGTCTGCCCTCTGGTAACATTCAGGCTATTCTGCAAAACGCGCCTGTTATTTTTGTTAATGTGAGGGGAATGGATAAAAATAGGAGACAGTACTGGATCTGCAGTTTGATATGTCCAGGTACAGCACATTTGTTTTTTGTAAAATATATGTTATTTATTTTGGCTTGGACTGTTTTTCAACTCTGCAGCATCCCCAGAGTATTTGAATACTTTTTCACAAATGAAAAGAAGAGGAAGGAGTTTCTTAAGTTTTGCATTGAGGATTTGGATAAACTATTACCCAAAGGAAAAAATATCTGAGTTTTTGTATTTTGGCCTATGACAGTTTAAGGTACATGGAACTTAAGAAAACAGCCAACTTTTACATTGTTCCATTAAAAGCCATAAAACTGCTTGTATTCACTAGAAAGTTCCCTGACCTCAATAAACTCTGGTGAATGTGATCTAGGTTTCATATTTCTGAGGAAACCTGAAAATAGCTGATGTTACCTTGGTCTGAAGGGGTAAAAAAACGGCCCTGGTTTTGGCGGGGATAGTTAATTTTCTTCACTGTAGCTGGTATAGTGTGTTTTGGATTTGGTATAAGAACCGTGTTGGTGGCACATTGATGTTTTAGTTGTTGTTAAGTAGCAGCTAAGTAGTGCCTATATGATTCAAGGACTTTTTCAGCTTCCCATGCTCTGCTAGGGGCACAAGAAGCCAGGAGGGGAGGGGGCACCACCAAGGCAGCTGATCCAATCTGACCAAAGGGATATTCAATACCATATGACATCATACTCAGTATATAAGCTGGGGGAAGAAGTAAAAAAGGGGGGGGACATTTGGAGTGATGGAATTTGTCTTCCAAGTAACCATTTTGCATGATGGAGCCCTGCTTTCATGGAGATGCCTGCCCATGGGAAGTCAGGAATTAATTACTTTTTTTGCTTTGCTTGTGTGTGCAGCATTTCCGTTTCCTTTTCATAATATTATATTGTTTTATTATTATTACGACTATTACTGTTTTGCTTTTCCTGTTAAACTGTCTTTACCTCAACCCACAAGTTTTCTCGATTTTACCCTTCTGATTATCTCCCCCATCCCATCTGGGGGGAGTAAGCAAGTGGTTGTATAAGGCTTAGTTGCTGACTGGGGCTAAACCACAACAAAAACCAAAAACAAGACCCAAACCAAATCATTTCTATAGAAGGTGGCTGCAACAAAAAGACCCAGTGTCCTGGTTTAGGCTGGGATAGAATTAATTTTCTTCCTAGTAGCTGGTATAGTGCTGTGTTTTGGATTTAGTATGAGAGTAGTGCTGATAACACACTGATGTTTTAGTTGTTGCTAAGTACTGCTTACACTAGTCAAGGATTTTTTTTCAGCTCCCTGTGCTCTGCCAGGTGCACAAGAAGCTGGGAGGGGGACATGGCTGGGACAGCTGTACCCAACTGACCAAAGGGATATCCCATGCCATATGACATCATGCTCAGCGAATAAAGCTGGGGGAAGAAGAAGGAAGGGGGGGATGTTCAGAGTGATGGCGTTACTTCCCAAGTAAACATTATGTGTGATGGAGCCCTGCTTTCCTGGAGATGGCTGAACACCTGCCTGCCCATGGGAAGTTGTGAATGAATTCCTTGTTTTACTTTGCTTGAGTGCACAGCTTTTGCTTTACCTATTAAACTGTCTTTATCTCCCCCATCCCACCTGGGGGTAGTGAGTAAGTGGCTGTGTGGAGCTTGGTTGCCAGCTGGGCTTAAACCACGATACCCAGGTTTTCAGGCTAAATTAGTCTGTATACCTTGCAGTGGATCATGTGAATCAGCCACACATGGCAGACTCTGAATGTTACTAGTAAATTAACTAACCCACATTCAGTTCAGTTTCTTAGTTCTGTTGGAACCAACTAAAACATTTCTGGTGATTGTTACCATTTCTGCTGAATGGCTTGCTCGTAACTTTCTCTGGCTGACCAACTGTCAAATGAAAGATTGATTTTATACCCTTACTTCCCTTTGAATGTGAACTAAATTAATTAAATTATTTGTCAATATTTTTGTCTTGACATACGATGAAATCTGGTTTGATCTTAACATTCAAGATATATAAAATGGCAGAGGCAGGCCTTCAGCTGCTGCAAACTGGCACAGATCCACTTGTTTCAATGAAGGGTTTGCAGAGTTTTCAGCAGAACACTGCTGGGCTTATAGCTAGAATTGACCTATTCCATCTGTGGTCTGCTTCTCAGTTGCCTTCCATTCAAAATCAAGAGCGCTCCTGAACAGTTGCTTGTTCTGGAAATATCAAGTGTGTGAGTGAGTTTTTCTCCTGTTTTGAGTGGGAATTTCTGACTAATGGTTTCAGCTTTGTGCTTGGTTACTTCACTTCTGCATTGCTGCTACTTAACATAGTCTCCTCCATGACAGCATTTCCTTTGTGCTGTTGCTAGTGGTCTCACTCTTCTGGCCTCTTGTCATTCTCTTGAAGATGGTATCTGACAGTTCACTGCCTGTTATTGAATTATTTCAGCCATTCTATCTTCCAGGTTATGGGCTGAGTATTAGCAATCAGTATAATCTTCACAGAGACTTATTAAATAATAAGTAAACCTCTAAGATGATGACTTCGAAGATCTGACTTAGCAGTTTACTAAGGATTTTTCCTAAGCAGTATAAACAACCACTTCTTCCTCTTTTAACTTCCTGATTAAATGCACTTAAAATACCTTTCTGAATAAGTACACTTATATGTAGAATGCAGTGTTCTGCATTTCTGGTTCTACACTCAGTAAAGCATGAAGATGCAATATAAATGTGGTCAGTGCAGGAAGTCTGACACTATTAAATGGCATGTTAGAACTGGGTATAGAATAGGACTAGATGAAAAACAAATCAATGATATATATAAGGCTGTGACTTTGTTGGTTTGTAAGCAACATAGAATACAGCCCTAAGGTCTCTGTTTTGTGAAATAAATGCATATAAACTAATGCTGAATTTAGCAGTCATTGTCAGATGCAGCTGTGGCATTACCTGAAAAAGTACAGGGTAATTTCACTTCTCTAACAGCATTGTCTGTACCAGCTGGGATTTTATTTTTCTTAGTACTGCACCACGGCAGGAAAATGTGAACCCAAAATCTGTAGCATCTAAAACTACCTACAGAGACTCCTGTGCCAGACTGTCTGAAGCAATTCAGAAGTATCTTTTTTTAGTGCTGGAATGTTCATAGTCATTAACATAATTGGGACAAATGAAAGAGGTAAAAATGCTGAAATAACTGGATTAGCTCTGCATAGAATTGTAAGAATTCATGGGAAACAAAATAGCAATTGTAAGGGATTTCAATGGTAACAAAGAAAAGTGAAGGTTACTGCAGCTCAGAGAAGATTAATGCCTTGGACATAGTTTGGGAGAGACAAGAAGGAAAGACAAGGGGAGAAAAGAAAGTAAGCTTGATTCTTATCTCACGCTGCTCAGTCATGCTTTGACTCAGGTTAAGTGCATTGTCCTTAGTAATCCTTGGCTGACTTGCCAGAATGACCACACTTTTGCTGGGGTCACACTGGTCTGCATCTGCTCTGAAGTCGGGAAAGATGACGGAGTCACTCTGTCTTTTGTCCCTACCCTCAGCCTGTGCCAGCAAAGGTTTTATCAGACCCAAGTACCTGGTCCTTACTGAACCTGAATTAAATTTGTCTGTGTCACTCTGACATACTGTCAGTAATCATTACCTGTCTGATAAGCTATGTCACAGGCTAAACCAGAAGTTAACTCTATCACCGCTATATGCAATAAGGAATTTATTTACCCTCATGAATTTTTTTTAAATCAAAATGTTGGAGACCTTTCCTGAATAAAATGATACTAGGTACATTCCAGGAGCTGGATTCTCAGACACTGTCCAGCAGAAGTCCAAGCTGATTCTGTGTCACCCTTTATGGCAGGATACCCTCACATGAATCTTGCAGGCAAGCGGGAATCTCAATTTGAAGTTCCCTTCCCACTAGCTGACTGGCTGCGCATGGTTCATTTAAACTAATCATGGAAACAAATCCCAAGATAAAAGATCTGTGTCTTCTCTCAGGTCTTGCCTATAATTGTGCTTCTCATAGCCTGACACAATTGCAACCGTTCTGCTGTGCTATCCTCTCCTGAGCTATAAGCAACAGTAAGCACAGAAAGGGGATTATCACATGTTGGACCTATTGTTTTGAGGGATGAAGACTGTAGCTATACTGGAGGGAATGTGAGAACCCAAATTAAAAACATACCACAGAATATCAGGAGTCTTACTCAGTGCCTTGGTACAATTATCTACCTTAAATGGTAAAAGCTGTGCAAAGACAGGATTTGCATTGAATCAGATCACAGGTGGCATTATTTTTCTGAATGGATGTTGTTGGCACAAATGTCCTAGAATCTGGCAAGCAAAAGGCTGAAAAAACTTAACGTTTATAAGGTGTCTGTAAGGATATTGACTACAGGGGGATTATTCTAGCTGTAGGTTGGCATGGGAGGTGAATTGGGACTGTGTGTTCCCTTACAGTTCCCCTACAGCAATGTCCCTCACCTTTTATTGCTGTGTAGATACATAATGTCACTGGCATAACTAGTCTTCCTGCAGGTGCGGAACAGTCTCGCACCTAAAAGGTGTCTCTCTTTTCTGCCTGCACAGCAGCCACTCAGTCAGGTGTGCAGCTCATCACGTTTGTATTCGTGGTATGGGTTGTAAGCACAAAAAAATGCCAGAGTAAATTGTTCAGGTGTCGCCTGTGCGCATAAAATGATGGTCACCCTTTGAAAATAAACTCATGGAAAGCAGGCTATGTATAGAAAGCCGTTTCTTTGATGGATGTTAGCTGCAGGGGGAGGATAAAACAGGCCCTTACCTATAACTGTGTAGGGTAATCATTCCTGTAAGTGAAACTTACTACTGTAATCGTACAAAGACTTGAACACTGTGAAGGCAAAATCAAAATGCTAGCAGACAAGTTGTCCTCTAGTTTATTAGGTTCCTTCCCAGGAGGGCTAGATTCAATTATGTTTTTCAGTGGTTTGCCAAAAGAGCTTCGCAGTTAAGCCAGCTGAGTTTGCATTCAGATTTTCTACTTTAAGTTACAAATGTCTTGCTTTTCAAAGCTTTCCAGCTGACCTGAAGTGGCATGCCAACAGTACTACAGCTAATTGAATATATATCTCATTTTTCATTTTTGCAGCTTTACGGACCATTTCCTCATTAAAAAGGTGAGTGTTTGCACAGAGGCAGGCAGGAGAATTAAGCAGCAGGAAAATCTCTGTGACAAGACGTTGTCTCTTTCTTTTGTTTTTGAGTTTGACAGCTGGATACTTCTGTTAACTCATATTTATCTTGTGCTAACATAATAATTGGGAAATGACTACTTTGCTTCACTGAAGTATCCTGCAGTTAAATGCAAGAAACTCTATTTGCCTCAAGGCTGTGCTCTATTCTGTGTTTATAGTGTCATTTGTATATATAATCCCTATAAAATTTGAAGAGAGATCTGTAATGATCATCAGCAAAGCACAGCTCTGCAAGGACTGAGGAGGGTAAAAATTCCAGATCATCCATGATATAAAGGAACTGTTTATACTAATTAATCAGTGCGCACATGCCTTAGATTTTGATGTTCAGTGCTGTATTAGTTCTCAATGAGGGCCACCATTTTGCATTATGCTGTTTCTTTCCACTAACAAAAATGATCACTTTCAGACATTTAAGAAGTGAACCTGGGAGTGTTTCTTGTGCATCACAGAAGGACACCAAATATTAGCATTATGCTCAATGTTCCTTTGCAATTCAGAAGCCCTCGAGCCATCCTGTTTATACAATCAGCTGTAGCAAAAGTGTACATGAGACCAGGTATACATTGGATTTGGGCAGAGGTACTGTGTAGGCTCGAACATTAAATAAGCTTATTCAGGTAGAACAATATTGCTGTTCAATAAAGTTTATTGAAGTAGAAAATAAGCAAAGTCTCAGCATTTTTTCAAAACAACCCTGAATGTAAGTTAATTCCTGTATCAAAACATCCTATATTGGCTCCCAGCTCTCATTTCCCAGTTCTAATAGATCTCCTATGCTCCAAATGACTTCTTTAGCATTTTCTTCCTGAAAAGTAAAAACTTTAACAAAAAGGGGTGAAAAAGTCTGGTGTTATTGCTCTAATGCTAAAAGTTATATAGTAGGAACCTAATATTCTGTTGCACTGGCCTATACAAATGCCCCAAAAGAGTCAGTGTGCCCTTTATTGAATAGCTTCGTTGTGTTTGCCAGGAGAAATGTATTAAACCCTGAGGAACTTGTTTTCTGACTGTGTCCCCCTCACTCAGTATTGACACACTATGCAGATATTTGGAGATACTGAATGAATAGAAGCATGATCAAAGAGGAGCAAATGATCTAAGGCTGTCCTAACTGGGAGATTAAGTCTTTGAAGAGACTGAGAGTGCTAAAATGTGTGTGATGTGTTCCAAAGAGCAGGTGTGCCCACAGTCATTGGGAGGAGAGGAGAGAGACAGTGTAAATGCTAGTTTTTATTATGCCACTTACTTGCATTTCTTGTCAGTGAAGCAATTGAACAAAATAGCCTGACAGCATTCCCTGCCACTATCCCCTAGACCAACTAGATATTTCTGATCTTGACAAAACCCCCATTGGCCAGAGGCTCCAAGCTCCTCTAGATCTACAGCTTTGGCTCTTCCTTACCTCAAAGCAGTTGTGACAGAGCTGGGTAGGGCTGCCCAAAAGCAGGGTCATTCTGCTGCCTCATTTCACCAAGAAGAGGGTGCAGCGGTATCTGGGATGCCTTTCTGAGCGTCAGCACACAAAGTCCCAGAAAGAAGTTCATGGCTGACTACAAGTCCTGCCTCTGGGAGCAGCTCCGTATCACTCTGAATCTCCTCTTCCAAGTAGTATCTGGTGGAGACCGAGCATGTTACTACTCATATGGAACCATTTAGATATGCAGAGGGTGGCTTACTAGTATGAAGTTAAGAGATTTCATTTTCTAGCCCTTTTAAAATTATTTGTTTGTGCATCAACACCATTGATGGCATCAATGATTAAAATACATTGAAACACAATTTTATATTAACTACAGCTGCAATAACAGCAAAAGATCACAAGACATTTTCCTTTGAGTCTTTTCAGCCCTTCAAGAGCTTGTAAAGAACGGAAATCAGAGTTAGCTGAATTGGTTTTGTTCGCCTTGCAAAAGTAATGACTGTTGAGCTCAGTCTTCCTCAGTGAAATGTTGTATTAAAAACTAGATAAATGCTTAGATCCTGGAAATAATTTTCAAATTCACATTTTTAGGCAGGTCAAATGCTGAATCTTCATGACTAAGCAGCATCATTTGAGAGATATGCTAATTGTTTCATTTGTTCTTTATTTTCTTGCAGTTGCAGAAACTCCCACAGTCAACCTACACTATCCAAGGGGTAGATTTCTAGACTAAAACATTCATATTTGAGGACACATATTGAATGAAGACCAGTATGTGCTGATCTGGACATATCACAAAGTTTGTGCTGAAGCCTATCTGCCAGCTACAGAAGAAAAAAATCCTTATAACTGTTGTTGTACTATTGCCAAAGAAGATAAAAGGGTCATGTCAGATTCCAAGTCACTTCTGGGCAGGCTCAGATGACTTTTTGGCATCTAATTCAGACTTGACCCTGTTTGAAGCAGTAAACATGTGGCGGGACTTTCTGGAAATCAGCTGGACTTTGGAAATATCTGTATTTTCACTTAAGTATTTGCTCTGCAAGCAAGCTCCATGCCCACAGCTGGGAGGTGTTCCTCTCAGCCCACACAGATGACACGCAAATTCTACTTCCCTTGCTTCACTTGCTGCAACATGCAAAACTTTCCAAGGTAGAGGTTGCACTCTGAGACCAAGAACTAAGTTTCTCACATTTGCCTTCTATGCACATCTTTTCTAAAAACAGAGAGGTATTTTGCTGGAAACCTGCTGACTTATCCAGTCTTCATGAGGTATTCATAGCTGTAGTGATAGAAAAATGCTTCCTTTTAAAGAAGAACTCTCAAGTTGTCTAGTGACACTCTTGGGAGCTAAGGCTCTTCCTAGGATGTGTTAGGTGGGTTTTGATTTTAGAACAACCAAAAATCTATGTATTTCCACTGTAGAGCTAGTAGGAGAAATATTCTCTAAAAACATCCTACATCTTTGTCTCATTATTTCTACAGTAATGGAAACATCGGATAAGACTGAGTGATTGTGTAGGTAAGATTGGGTTAGGAATCAGAAGCCTGGAAAGTGATGACAGCTGAACTGATCTTCTCAACCGTTCTTGTTTCCCAGTGTTACTCTGCTGAGGGCTAACAACACCTACCAATCACCTACTATTGAAGATGTTGAGCAAAAGAGCACTGCTAATCTGGAGAGAGAAAATGCTGGAGGCAGTGCCAGGATGGATAATGCAGAAATACCGGGAAAGCAATTTATTTGTCCAAGTGAGCATGAGGAAGAGGAAAGACAGCTCACCAGGAACTGGCGGTGGGGCACACAGGACAGGAAACTTCAAAGATGGAGAGTGAAAATTTGTTGGAGATTGTTTTTAATAAACATTTATATCAATAGAATATTGTTAATAATAAGTTCTATCAATAGAACATCAATAGTTGTTCTATCAACCGCCTCTGATACCAGCACAGAAAATAAAGACTGTAGAGATTTTTTTTCTGTGCCCAGATACAGGGTTTCTGAGGGCTGCATGTATGATGACACTCTCTAAAGCATTGACTTTAGTTCTGTCCAGGTATGACATTCTCTTGTGTTCTGGCATACTGTGACAGATACCATAAACATGCTGTATGTTAAACTATCCAATGATTTGGAGAAAACAAACCTGTTACCCTGGAATGGGATAGGAGGTGACATTGATTTACACATACGCATAGTGAAGTAATACAGTATTTGCTTACATGTGAACAACTCACTTGTGACCAGAACAGTGCAAGATTCATTCAGGTCAGTCTGATTCATATCCAAGATCTGTCTGTAACATCAAGCTCAATCAAAAAGAGAAGAAAGGAAAAGAAAAGGATATTCCATTTTTTGCTCACTTTTCATCAATTCCAATATATTTCAAATCCCTCTACCGTGATATCTTTCAAGAGTCCAGAAACTGAATGGGAAACAAAATTCAGATTAAAGACTCAAGATAGGGATCGGAAAAAAAATAATTGTAGACTTCACCTATCAAAATGTTTCGGTTGTGGATAATTAGAGTGTGGTAGAATATAATCTTTGTACAGTCAAATCGTGTACCCAAGAGGCAGCCTCTCTCCTTGCTTTTGGTATATTGTGCCAGGAGTTTTGTTTCCCTGTCCTTGAAGGGCATACATTTCATAAATACATTTCATACAATATGTTCTAGGACTATATGGTGGATATTTGAGGTTTTCTCCCCTCCATATAGAGAAGGCTGGCTGTGCTAAATGGTGAACATGGATAGCCATGCTGGAAGCCTGAGCCTGAGGACTCTGTGGTGCAGACATGAGAATGGACATGTCTGATGCCAGCCAGAGGCCATCACATGATGGCCCAGAAAAGAAGAGATGAGAATGTCCCCTGCAGGTGAAAGAATAGTTTTCACCTTGGAAAGCCATGCACCTCATCAGGGCACAGTGTGTGTTCCCGTTCAGCTAGAGGCAAGAGCTGTCAGGATAAGTAACATCATGTACTAAAGCAACTGGTATCTCTGAAAAAAAAAATGGACAAGCTTTTGGGATCAACGGCTGTTCATCAGCTACAACAAGAAGCATCAAAATCCAAGCTAAGAACACCTGAAAATGTTGTTCTCAAGGGCTGCACGAAGGGTTGCTCTAAAACTCATGTAATCACTTGAACGCCTTGAAATTGGTTATGCCCTGATGATACAGAGCAAAATGATTCAGCTCTGAATACTTTTCACTAGAGATATTTCACCATCACCTTACCTTCCCCTCTTATTCCCCAATAAACCAAAGACACTAAACAGTTCAAAGCAAGACGACTTAATTTCTTAATATGCAGAGACTTTGGAAGATGCCTAGACTGGAAGCTCTTCAAAGGAGTCGGTCGTTTTATGCTTACCCAGATGGCACATGCCACTTACAGCCCTTTAAAGAAACAAGAATTTTATTTGAAAAACATACTCTGTGGATTATACATAAGCTTGAAGTTCAAACACAGGTGGAGAAGAATTACATGAAAAAGCCAGAGGCTACATACTCAGGGGATGGTGAAGTACAACTGGAAAGAAGGGAGGCAATTCAGTCTTTTCTTTAACATGGTCTGAGTTGCAATAATCTCTTTAATGCTGTCATGATCTGGAGACATTATATGGGATAGAATTTCTCTTCTCCTGCTGATACTGTTAAACTGCAAACATTTCAATGTGACCTTGATCCCATTGTACTTTAGCAAGGTGTATGAGAACTGGGAGGAGCATTTAGTGTCCTTTAATGTCACCTAGGTAGAGTGACTTTCCCATGTACCTCGGGAACATGCCATCAAGAAAAACACACACACAGAGCTGTAATATGTCTGAGAGTTATGCTGATGGTGTCCTAACCCAGACACACCTAGCCTCTGCACACAAGCTACATATAGTCAAACTTTATACTGGATGAACATCATCTGTCAGGAACTACAGAGAACATGGGAAGAAGACTTGTGTATCCCACTTCTAACAGAAGGAACACTGTGTTGACCCGCTAAAAGGCACTCTTGAGGTAATATGCACCTGATTTCTCGGAGCTTAGATGCATACATTACATGGTGGAGTGTGCTTTCTTTCCACCCAATGCTTCCCAGAGGAGTGTAAAATGCACAGACACTTGTATAACAACAGTGGCTCTCCTGCAAACCAGGCCATTGGTCACAATGCCAATTTTAACTGAATGGAGCAGAAGTACATGCAAATATTCTTCAGTGCTTATCACTGGAACAGAGGGACGATGCCGCTGACAGGTACCTTACCAATATGTCACCTGCCTTTATGATCTTGGAGTATTCTGTGTCTTACCTCCACATTTTCTGGTTTGGAGAAGTAAGGATTTTAGTGAGCAGATGTTCTGAAGTAGCACAAGCTGCCAGTGACGCCTCTTCTCATTGAACCACTTGAGTATTCAGAAAGCAAGAGGAAGCGGAGTTTCCTGCATACGTTCACCTATATATGTAATGCAGAAAGGCTGTCAATTCCTTTGGTTCTTTTCAGCTTATTTCTTAATTTTTTTTGTTTCAGATACGGATATTTTGTTCTGTGAGGGCTTCAAGGGTGGAAATGTGACTCAGGCTAGCACATTCTTTTGTTTTTCTTTACTTTTCACAGAGAAGAAAAGAATACTGAAATGCTGTAGCTGTGGAAAACATAGCTTCTTGTTTGCATCTGATCTCTTCTGGTTGTCCCTGTACCTGGGAAGAAGATGCAATTCATTTCATATCCACACCCCCAGCCTCCCATCAATTTTTTCTATCCGTTAAAGCAGTAAATTTTCATCACTTACTCTGCAGTCAAGATGGGGTCAATTACAATCTGGCTATTCATGTCTGTGCAGCCCTTTGAAAATATGAGTGATTTCACAGTTCCTTTTATGAACACGTTCTTTTCTGCTGATTTATAAACATCATGTTTCTGTTGCTCATAGTGAATGAAATACAGCACTTTGCAGCAGCATTATGTGAAAAAGGAGACAGGTGCTACCACAAAAATATTAATGCTCAAAAATAAGTAGTAAATTTATAAGATAGAGTAAAAGTGTGTGCTTTTGTGGGTCTTTGATGTTTTAGTATGTGTCTTCCCCTGAAATAACTGAAATGCCATTCTGGATTGAACTTGTAAACACGACACTTGTAAAATATATTCTATTTTGTGTATGAAATTTATTGAAAAAAGATTACTTAATTCACCTTACTCATCATATTTTGTCCCTCAGCCAACCTTGTTCATCATATGTCTTTACAGAATCATGCTTTCATAGTCTTATTTGTGGCCAGACTTTTACCTCCAGGAGAACAGCAACGATTACAAGTCCAGTCTGATTACCTGTCCTGTCTAATTTAACCTCAGTCTATTGTCTTGGACTCACTGAGCTTCCTATTTCCCCTGGATCCTCACCTCTGTTCTAATTGTTTGAAATGCTGGAAGGCTGCTGTGTCATTTTCAACCAGGAGAGTTAAGGTATAATCTGAAAAATTTATCACCTTCCCTTGTTTCCTACCTGTGGGGAATTCAGTTGAAATTGGACCTGGATCTAAACCAAGTATGTTTTTATTTTTACCCAACTACAAGGCTCTTCAAAAATAAAAACACTCATCTTTAATTCCCAGTAAATAAACTTAGCATGGCAGGTCTGGTTAATGTATAGCAGAGCACAGCTAAGGAATAGGAAGGCTTTGAGTATTAAATCAATAATGGCTTCTTCCTAGCCAGTAATCATAAGACAGGATGAAACATTAAGTATCTCTTTCAGGGCCAGATAGGATTCATTCTGCACATCATCCATTTTTTACCTCACATAAAAAAATATCATTGCACAAGACAGATGCAGAATGCTTACAGGCACTCCAGCCTACAAAAATTAAATCACAATAACATGCCTAGTCATTTTGAAGTTATTTGAACAGTTAGGATAAAAATGAGGCATGAACAGAGGCAAATTTATGTGCGTCATAGTGGACATGGATGGGTAGAATCACATTATTGATGAATCCACAAAAACCCTGGTGAACTGAGTTTGGTTTTAGAGACAACTGCAGACTCCTGTTCCCAACTCTAAACTTTTCACCTTTGAACAAGTTTTACTTTGCTTTAAAAAGTGTTAACAGGCTAGCAACTAGAAAAGCCTAGAATAATTTTAGATCTCAAAACGCCTTTTTGCATAATTCTTTCTGGAGATCCAAAATGAAAGAAATTTGAAAACTCATATCAGATAAATACAAGTCAAATGCTAGGTAAAGGCTTCTTCAGTAAAATTAATAAGCCACCTTTAGTCAATTTGACTTTTGGTTATTACAAGCTCTGACAGATTTTATGAAGTTGGCATGATATTTTTGTTTGCTGAGGTTGAGCACATGTAATTTTAGAATGGTCTTGTCAGCATTTATTTATTACAGGAAAAGCCACCTGAAAATCTCAGTGGCCATTTTCAGGCCTAGGTATCCACCTTGTCATATCATCTATGTTTACACTGAAACCTGCAAAGTAAGTCTGAGATATCTGAGCCAGCATTATACAGTTAAGGTTGGATATGTGTCTCTGCACCTAAGGAGCAAAGGGGTCAGTGTGGGTTAGTTTACCTATTCAGAAGCAGGATAAATGAAACCAGTCTGGAGTTTGTGCTGCTTCAAGACCCACATGAGATGTTAATGAGCTGTTTGAGGCATCTCTGCACACTCACCAGATGTAGTGCAAAAGCAATCACATTAATGACACTCTTAAAACTGCAGCTTAAAAGGTAGATTAGCTTGAAAATGATCTGCAAAACTGCAAAGGGTCTTTGTATCTCAGTTTTCCCACCTGTACACAATAAATAATGCATAACTATTATGTAAAGTTGTGCTAGACACAGGCATGTATGAAATGACTATTGAAGACCCTCATAGAGCCTTATGAAGTTGAAGATGTGCGTGGTGGGGCTCTACAGTTCAGAAATCCCATTCTCTATTGTGACATTTTTGTATTACTTTTACTTGCTATGTAGTGACAAGGATGAACTAAGATCAATAATAGGCAAATCTGTTGGTATAGATTTTTTTCTGAAAGTTCTAAATACTGTAGCAAGCCACTATTCATTCCCAGCATATGCTAAACCCATTCAAATTAGCATGAATAAGTTTGGAGATGCAGAATTTAAGGATAGAGTCAAGTAAACATCCAGATGCAAAATGAAATAAAATCTCTTTGGGCAGGAAAACCAAATCAGATATACTGAATCTACACTACAAAGAATTTAGTATCCCAGAGAAGCCTGACAAAGCAACATTTCTATTTCCACTGACCACACTAGGGAGGGAAAAGAATAAAAGGAAGAGATTTAGCATGTGCTTCACTTGCTGTTAATTGTTATTCCAACAAGTTGGGAGAATAAAAAGCATCTAAAGCAAATCCTCAGTTCTGCCAGGGGAATATGTGCTTGAGTCTGCCTCCATCCAATTGCTTGGAAGACATCCTAGGAGAAAACCCCAAGCTGTCATCAGGGAACTGAGCTCAGATGGCTCCATTTTCAGAAGTCTGTTTTCCATTTCTGTTATTAAATGTTTAATCCTTTACCTGATAGAAAAAAAAAAAAAGTTCTTTTTTCACCTTGGTGCCCAGTATAAAGTATTGCTTAAAATGTTAATTGGTGGATGCTGAGTGGTCGGTTCAATTACAAACAACATATCTACTTCACAGAGTGCCTGTGACCCGATGTGTACTGCAGGGCTCTCAAGTCCTTGGGTACAACCTGGGAATGGAAAATCTTTGGCTGTTGCTAGCCTACCTCTTTCAAAAACAGAGCTGATAACTCTGAAAACAGTGATATCTGGGTCAGAAATGTTTTCTCAGCCAACAGCCCCATGAAATAAAGAGAACTGCTTTCAAACAGGGTGGGGAAGATCAGAAAGGCACACTACCTAAACAGGCGTTTTCTCATCTCTGAAGTGCTACCATTCTTGTCTTTCTGTCTCTACTGCAATTCACTAATGAAGGTGGAGTGTGGTGCAAAAGACCAGTGACTGATTTCCTGACCCCAGATGTGCCATGGGTCAAGCCCGCCAATGTTAATTCCAATGTCACTTGATAATAGGATTATTATTTATTCCAGTGGTTTCTGTTGTATTTTTTCCCCAAAGTGACAGCACACTGTAATTATAACTTGGTGTCTAAACAAGAAAGGGTCAGTTATCATGGGACATGAGCATTAATGCATCAAAGTTTGGCCATTGATGTTTACAGAGCACAGAGGAGTTAACATCTGGAATCCAAAGGGTTTTCTACTCCACTCCCAACTCAACTGCTAGATATTAAAAATACACACACACACAAAAAAAGCCCATATTAAATCTACAGAAAACAGTGCTTTGTCCTAAATCAGTATGTAACCTTTTTGACCTGTTTCTTTCTTCACCAAAGTACATGGAAGTTTTGCCATTGATTTCAGTGGCAACCAGATCAAGCCCTTTGAGATGAAATTTGTCATTACATGCAAACCCCGCCACAAAGGGTAAGTGCACTTTCATCCTTTGATTGTTGAAAATCCATACTTTATTTGATGATTGTCTTTTAACAAAGTCACTCTACTGAGACCTTGCTGTGATGCATGTACATTTCTAATATTATTAAGAAGCTCAAAGGGCAGGTAAACTGGCTATGTTTTTTCTAAAACCACTTCCATTTCAATCTAAAACCTGACTGCAGTTTGCAAATAACAGACAGTATAAGTTGACATGAAAAAGATAAGCTTTGTAACAGAACAAATTTTTACTCTACATAGAATATAGTAAGGGGGAAATAAAGGAAAAAAGAAACCCAAAATGAATGTGTTTAAATCTTTCTGAAAGGACAGCAACTTTTCCTGTCTCTCTGAAACTTTCAGCATTTTAAAGGATGTAATAACAATGTTTTTCTATTTTAGCAATTTCTTTCAAATAGATTTTTGATCTTCGGAAAAAGGAGTGAAGCAACATTTTTTAAACAAAGTCAACACAGTCACAACTTGTACTAGACTTCATACAATATTTTCATCTTTAGATTTGTTTTTATAAACGCAAATTTGTAAAAACATACCACAGAAAAAAATTATTTATACACACAGATATTGGTCATTTTACCGCTGTGTTTTTTCTGTATTTGTTTTCTGGAAATGTCTATGATATGGTCCTAATCTGAAATAGCAAATGTAAATGTAACCACCAATATCTAGAGGGCACTAGAAAGAAATATTTTCCATAATGGCCTTCCCTTTTGTGCACTTCTTCTTTGAACAGAAGTTCTAGCAATTATCTATCTGTGTCATGTGCTCATAATATTCATCACACTGACTTCTGTTTATTTTGAAACTCCCTTTTACAGCTACTGTTCTGTTATAATCTATTGCCCCCTCCATTTTAATAACGTCTATCAATAGCACCAAGTGATAACTCTTAACCAGCAATTTATTCACTCACTTTCTCCCTTTTCCCTTTGTGTAAATTATTCACAAGCACACAAGGGAATAAGTCTATTTATTTTTTCAAATTGCTCATCAGAGTCTGACAAACAGTCTTCATCTGGTAATCATTCATGCACTCTCAACCACCTCTGTGTTTAAGAACAAAACAAAAAACAAACCCCAGAACTGTCCACTGCTTGTCTTTTCTATCACAGCATGGGACAGCTGAAAAGGGAAGGTGGAGTTATATTTTTAAGATATTATTTCAGTACCAAAATAACTCTGATATCACTATATGGGAAGAATGAATCATCCTATGGTATGGGCATACCACAGCATTTTGTGACTATTCCCTACTACCCTAGCCAGTACCCTCTGTGCCTTCATGGAGGCCTTGATGTACCATCTACATCTAGCGATGCTGAGCTGAGACCTCACACCCACTGTCCAGCGCTGACCTCCAGCTGGAGGTACAACTCTTGCATATCTGCTGCTGGACAGTATGGTATGAGCACTTCCAAATTGGTCTCAAACAATGTCTTCTATCCTAGCTCATACACAATTTAATTAAGTCAACCCTGGCCGGTTTTGCCTGGAATAGATTAGAGATCCCTCTTATGATCCCTTCTTTGCCGGCAATGCTGGGAGGATAACCTCTGACAGAGGTCAGAGACAAACAACAAAGGAGCAGTAATGTTTTCAGCTGGCAAACGGCTTGGAAAATGAACGTCTGCCTGCGGCTTTACGGACACTCTGGGAGCATTTAGATCAACAGTGGGAGGACTTTGGAGAGCGATTGTTGACAAACAGTGCAAAATTAGGCCCAGTACAGAAGAGGTATGTGAAGAATTCTAACTTTTCGTAAAGCATTATGTGTCCTTGAAATAGAGTATCCTATAGAGGCCATTAAGCAGTATGTGAGCCATAAATCTCTTCATACTCATTCAACAAAATAATAGTGCATTCACAGAGGCAGAGAGAGGGGATTTCGAGTACTCTGAAATGTCTGAAAGTGTGGTATTCTTTTCACGCATGTCTTGCATTTGGTACTGACAGGGGAAGAATTTGATGTGTCCTGTTAATAACCTACCATGCCCTATCTTTCATTCCAAGAGAGGAAAAATGTTTCTTTTGCTGCTTAGAATAGAGAAATGGCTGAGTTGTTCCCACATGTTTTCCCTATAGAGAAGTGCTCTATCGTAAGTAGTACCACTAGAAGGCAAAATGCATCTTGGGACTACTCTCATTGTGCTCACAAGAAACTGAGCAAAATTTGCATCATGTGCAATGGAATCAAATTAGGAATGCAATCTGCCATGTGCGCATTATAACAACAACCTCTCACCCCATATTGGTTTCACTGTAAAATGATTGTGAAAAAGGTTATAAATTTGCTCTGTTTTCAGAGAAATATGTAACAATTTATAAATCTGTTTTGAAATTGAGTTGAACTTTCATCCCACCAACACATGCTGGGTAGTTTCAGCTGTGTTTCTCTTTCAATATTTTTCCTGTCATGAGCCTGCAAATTCAAAATAATAGTTAGAAAAACACATTTGGCAAATGCAGTGGCAAATATGCAAACAAGCCTATACAAGCCTTTTGCAGACCATGTCACCTTCTCCGGATCAAAATACACTGGGAAAATTAAACAGCTTTCACATTTGTTTTAGGTTGACTAGTTAGTGTTGAGGTGCTTGCCTGTGCTTTCAGAACATTTGTAAGCACATCACCAGGGCCACTTGACTTGCTGTTAGTGAAATATTTTAACAGAAGCTATTAAACCTCAGTAAGCATTTCACAAGTAACAAATAACTCATCCTTTGGAAACAAAAAAAAATCCATATTCCCTGCAGTATGTATGCTATGATACTTCTATGAACTAGACAAATATTTACCTATTTTATTATTTAAACTTTGCCATCTCTTTAAAAAAATGGCACTGTAAGTCTGTTGTTGCTTTGGCATTAACTTGGACCTTTCTTAAATTATTTAACCAGCTATTAAAATCACTCAGAAGCTCTGACCAACACCCAGGTGAATGTACTTCCAACATGAAATCAGGTGGCATTAGCAACTGTGCAGGATTTCCCTACAGTTTTGCACACATTTTAATCAGGTAACTCGCCGTTTCTTTCTGCCTGAAGGGATCAATAAAGGAAGAAAAGAACAGAAAAGCCAAACCTGAACACAAGTAATTTCTGGGGAAGCTGCATGTTAAATCTTCATTTTGTGAAGTAATCTCATGGTCACAGACTGTTTTACAGATGCTAATTGTTTTTCAGGTTGCTGCAGTCATATCTTGGATACATTATAGCTTACAGGAACCAATAAAAACATATTTGTGCCACTACATCCTGAAATTGCATTCTGTAGCTTAAAGGCAGGGGGAGGGGAAAAGAAAAACAGGGCAGTTTCTTTTGTTGCTTCTGAACCTTTTCCATGAAGCCACAAATAAGGCTGACCAGCCTGAATCAAAGAACTGGATACATTCCTTGGTTCCCCCTAAATCTTTCTGCAGTTGCAGTATAGCTAATAAAAATGGCATTCTGTAATCTATCGCATGACCATGTTTAGTTCATTACAGATCCCTCTTCTACTGGGGTATTTTTAGACTAATATTCTGAGCTAAAATCTGGAAACAATTAATATAACACATGCTATTCAGCTTTTGATGGACTGCTACATTTCAGTGATAGCGTCTGAAGTGAAACTGCATCTTGAAGAGCTAAGGTAAGAAAAAAGACAGTGTACAGCATCAGAAGGAGCAAAATATAGTGTAGCAGTTTGACAACCTTGAAGGTGACTTTTTCCAATCCATTGAATATCAGGTTCATGCCCTGAAATGAAGTTCAGTGAGATTCATTACAGTTCCTCTGTCACTAGAGTATTAAAACCCCAAATGCATCATTAACTCACAAGTGGGCTTTACCATTTGGCGATAAGGGATTGACATGACTCCAGTGACAAAACCATCTGCAAGAATACTATGGACTTTTACTGGATGAAGAAGTAATTGCTTTTATATTAGAGATAAAAGAACTCATTTTGATACATCTAGTAGCCTTTGTACATTTTGTAATGAAAAAAGAGCTTCCGATATAAAGGACCTTGTCTGGATTTCCTTAGGGAATAGAGGACACATGGTGGTTGTGGTCCTCCTTTAAAATACAGGAACACATAAGTGTATGCACTCTAACAGAAGCACAGCTCTTGAACGTGTAATATCTCAAAGGGTATAGGTGTTGCCCAACATTTACCTTATGTTTCAGTTATATATATGGGAAAGGGGTGAAAAACACTAGTACATTGAAGCAATTACATGCCTTGAATACGCCTTGGCCATAGCGATCCTTACAGCAAGTTACCAAAACCCCAAAATAATATTAGAAGCACATCAAATGCCTCCAGGCTCTCAATTTTGTGACTTCATTTGATGACTGACAGAGGGGCTGTCTGACACTATTTTTTAAGTAAGCCTGGGAGGCTACTTTGGCTCATCAAGGCATTGTCTTTGTCAGTACAAAATTTCCAATAAACTTTTGACAACCTCACAAGAAGGGCTGAGGACTCACAGGTATTTCGTCTTGAATAATCTTGTTTCCCACCCCTTCCCCCCCATCCATCCCAGACATTGCCTTGGCAGTGAGGACAGACCAGGGCATATCCATGCAGGACAAAACCAAACACCAAAGGCTCAGTGTGAGATGGTGCAAAGGGTGCTGCTTCTCCTCCTTACTTTTTCAGGAAAGTCCATTGCCTTCCCCACCCCACACTGGGGACCACAACTCCTGTTAGAGTCCATCTGGGACCTCCTGCTGCCACTTTATTGAAGTAGAGAAAATAAAAATGTAGCATGAAGCCAGCCTGGGAAGGAGGTGGATGGATGCTGGGGAGGATGGGACCTTCATCAGGTTTGGGTCAGATAGGAGGACCCAGCTAATATGTGATACTTAGTCATTTTGGTACCGTAGGAGCTTAGGAACATTTCTAAAGACTTTGTTACAGGCCGCATGTGTGGACTTGTGTGTAATGGTATGTACTATTCTTTCACTAATTCAATGTGATAAAATTTTGGTTCATAATATGTAGGCAAATATACTGATCTTGAATGCCTCCCACTAATAACGAATCAGAAAAAAAGTATTATGTATATTTCAGAAATATTATACAGATTTCATAAAGCTGAGAGAATACTTGCATAGACAGGGATTTTGGCGAAATCTTCCTTTGGTGAAAACAAAAGGGCTGGTGGCATAGTGCTTTGGTTTATAGCTGCCTTTTTTCCCTCTGGCTTCCCGGGCTTTATTCATCTTGCTTTAGGATGGGGCAAAATTGCAATGAGTGAAGGGTGGCTGTTTTTGGTGATATCCGTCTAATGAAAATTCAAACTTATCAGGGAGTTTCTTTGCCAATATCTGATTACCAGAAATTTTTCTGACAGCCTTAGTAGAAACTCCACAGGCTCTGTTAAGCTTGAACGACCCTTCTGCCCAGTGGCAGGGTCTCTCCAACGGTTATGGCCGTGGCAGTAAGAACACCTTCTGCAGATGTGTGGGATGCATTGTGTGATAAAAAGGAAAACTTACAACTCTACTGCCATTCATTTATCACCTGTATGGTCATAGATACGATAACAACTGCAGCATCAGTAGTAATTGCAACACATTTATTTTATTACACCATTTGGGCACACTAGTTATAGATCGGGGCTCAATTGCTCTAGGCACTTTACAAACAAAGAACAAAGCAATGATTGTGATTCAAGGACTTTAGAATCCAAGTGGAAAACTAAGAGCAAAAGATGAAAATAGCAGATGGGAGCAGAAAAAGAGAGCAGCAAGACAGTATTGATCAGAGGACTCAGCACAGCAGCAACCTAAATTGTTGTCAAACTGAATAATTTAAATCAGGATACTGATCATGGAGGAGCTGATTCTTTTGTCCACTGCAGCGTCTTTGGGCTGTAAGCCTACCAAATTTAACAGCATTTTTCTTCAAAGACACTCATATAACAATACAATCCTACTTTGTAAGAGAATGTGAATCTTAAACATTGTGAATGACAGAAGGACTTAATAAACCAGACTAGGTTATTCTGTCTCATAAAAATACCCATCCAGCAGATGGAAGGACATAAGATTAGCAGAGATATGGAAGATCACCTGCTCCCCATCTTTTTAGAAAATCATTCCTCCTGTGAGGGGTAGACTGTGGTCTGCCTGGGAACGTGTTCGTTCAAAAAAATTTACTCCAAATCCATAGAAACCTGCTGATTAATGTAATTCTCAGTTTATCCACAGCCCTGCGTGCTCAAGCCTGGTAGGAGAGGGATTAAAACAAACAAACAAACAAAAAAAACAAAAACAGATTAAAAAATTTATAATACAAAACTGGGGAAGTATTACCTCACCCAAGCATGCAACACTGGGGATGGCCACAATGCGTGTGTCCCCCAAGCCTTTCCAGGCCTCTTGCTGGTATCTTTTGGTTCCTTCCTGCTTCATTTGCACAGAACTTGAAGCAACAGAGTATCTTCCACAGGGAGAGCATTTCCTAAGGGCAATTGCGTGACTTCTGTAACAAAGGCACAATGATGTCATTCTTCAGGGAGCTGAAAACTCCATCATCTTGTTTAGGCTGCGGACACACTGCTTGAGCTGTAAATTCAGAGACATGAACCTGGAACATAATGTTGCATTTATTTTGGCAGGTTTGCTTTCATACTTGATTTGCAAAAATGTTCTGCTATATCAGAGGGCATCTGGAATATATTTTCCTTTTGTAAAAATGATACATATTTAGTGGTAACTACCTCAGCACCTCTTACATTGAGCTTATGGAATCTTACTCTAATCTGGCCATGCTTTTGCAAAAGGTCACTGATTATATTTCTTTTAAAGTCTTATCAGAGACAATGTTTTTGTTGTTGTTTTTAAGAAAATTTTTGGCTTCCAGAAAGATAATTAGTCCCTACATTCAGCTATTTTTTTTCTTAAACATTAAAAAAATTCTTTTAAGAAAAAAAAGAAAGAACTGATAGATTTACTGAGTCAAAGACAACATGAGAGACAGCTTCTGGGGAAATGCAGCCTGCTTTTTAATATTAATTATTTACCCATTTTGATCCACAGTCACAATATCCTTGGCTTGTTCTAGTCTATCTCAGTTTCCTTGTCCTGTAATAAGGTCTGTAAATTTTTTTATATATAAGAACTGGAAGGAAAAGACCCTGTTTTTAGTGCCTTTCAGCTTCTCCTTCTGCATTCTTCACAGAAACAAATTAGTCTTTTTTCTCTCTTTCTTAATTTTTCCCTTTCTTAATTTGGAAAAATAATATAGCTGTAACACCCAGCCACCCACTGAATTCAGGGTACTTGAAACAAGTCTTTGTAAAGTCGGGGAAGGTGGCAAGTTGAGTCAGAAAACATCTTGTGCTTTTTAGTCTTTGACACATATATAAACAATCTAAATTGAGATGACTGGTGATGTGTCAATTTCCTACCTGTCATTGAAATGCTGCTCATAATGAAGGGACAGTATTAAGCCAATATTTTTAATAGTGGAACCTCCTCCAGGGTCTACTTTATCTGTGTTTAAATATCTGATCAGCTGGATTAATTGAGCACTGGGCAATTTGCAATTAAACTGCTATAAATATGTTGAAAAAACCCACACTGTTACAGTGTGTTCAAAACTATTATTTAAATAGACATCAAGGTATGAATTTAGACCAGGCATTAGTGTTTTTTTAAAAGACAATAAAACCAAATATTGTTTTAAATTTTTTTTTTATTCTGAGAGGCATAAACAGGAGCAGACTCTTGGGTGCACGAAATATGCCACAAATATTTACTCAGAACAAGTAAGACATTTTAAATAGTCTTTTTCTATTTAGAAAATTTTGTTAATTCTTAAGAAATGAGTGTGAGGAAGACTTGCAGTCTGCATGTATAAGTCTTCTGCAGGAATACTGAGGTACAGCTCAAGTACACAGCCTATACCTTCATTTGCACCCTGCTGCATTTGAAGAAATTGAAATTATTGGATATATTGCTGCCACTAATCACAAACATTTGAGTAGTAAATAATAATAAAGTACTGGAACAGCTTAAATGCTGCACATACACTTGACAGATACATAAGAAAGATTTTTTTAACCCAGGATCAGAAGAATGAGGCTCCTTAAAGCACCGTGGCAATGCCTAATAATGACCACACATACAAGTGGATGTCAGGCTTTCCCAAAGGAAGGATATCCAAGAGCACAGTGCAGCCAGAGCTTGGAAAAAACAAACCACGTCACTTCAACAAGCATAGCTGAGGAACAAAATGGGTATTTTAAAAAAGTCAAATACTGAATTCAATTTCTTCACACCCTAACCTTCCTCAGAAGGGTGAGGACTACCTGAGGCAGGCATTGGTTGCAGGAGCACTGACAGCGTGGATGTGGGCACAGGTGGCCCCTGTAATGCCAAACTTCACACAAAAGACTTCAGCTGCTTCTCCTAGCTTAGTCCAGGGCTCAGGCAACAGGAGCTGCTTCACAGACCGTACTTCATAGCCCCAGGTACTGAGACTTCTGTGGACACATCCCGTGGTCCTTAGCATAAGTTGAGCTGACATCAACTCCTGTGCAAGAGAATATGTTTGCCATCTTTAAGCACAAGGTGGAAGGATAGAGGTCTGTGGGAAGACATTGGTGAACAGCAGCACTTTCATGAAGCTGCTCTGTATTTGCATTACCAACATAAGCTCCATTTCTTAAAAGCAGAGTGCACACAATTAAGGGGGTTTCTTAGCGTGAATTATACTGGGCTAGAATTTAAGCATTACTTCTAATTCCCAAGTTAACTTTGCTATGAAGAAGAAACTTGCCAGAGGTGGCCTGGAATTTTATGTGAACAGTCTTTAGCCATTGTGGAACTCAGGAAGTTTTTTTCTGGTGGGTTGTACCTGGTTTGCCTTATGAAGCAAAATAGAGTTGGGAGAAACATTAAAAAATGAATCCTTGACAATATTTCCCCATCTTTAGCCACATATTTTTAATTGACTTAGAGCCTGCAGATATTATTGTGCTCCTCTGTCTGTGCAGCATTTGTGTAATGAGCAAGAATATTTCATTTTCTTGCATCTTATTAAAAAGAGACTTTAGCAACTTGCAAAGCCAACACCCATTCCTAACGCAAAGAAAGCAAGAAATGCCATGAACAGTATCCAAAGCAGCAATATATTGTGGCTTCTGTTGTTTGCATTTTGGAAGTAGTGTGTCAACCTCAGGATGCCACTTCCATCACAACACCGCCTCAAAGGCTGCACTGATAGAAAACCTGATATGCCTCACAATAAAAAGTACTTCAAAGGATATAGAAAACCATTGTTTTTTCTGTGCATATTTTGCCTTTCAATCTGTATCCTTAGCACATGTAGGCCAGTGCTGAAATTAGGGCAACACTCAGAGCAAGTTTCATAGACTCAGATTCTCGTATGAACATGGGAAATGAGAGAGTAATTAAAAATCACTTAACTGAAGCTTCTGCAGAGGTGGATGATTGGAATTATTGTGGAATATGGTCTTGCTCTCACCATTTTCTGGGCATATGACTGACTCTGATCATCCCCCACTTACAGAGGAACAAAGACAGAATATAAACACCCTGGTGGAACTGTTGTCAGTGAGAGGAGAATCAGTTATCAAATTTTAATAGATCCTGACATTCAAATAAAAGCAAAGAGGAATCCATCCTTAAAAAGCTCACCCCAGATTTTATACTGGACACAAGTGTTAGTTGGATGGTACTAAAGATGAATCTGTGTCTACAGGCTTCATTCTTTATATCATGATATTTTTTTTCCTCAGATATGGATTTGCCAAGATGTGCTGGTGCAATGGAAGTGACATGGCTTGCACCACTAACTGTTCTTTGCAAATGTTTCAAGCAAGTTGACATATGAAATAAGGATGCTATCATGCAGATCCTACTTCAGCTGCGCCATATGGTATCATCATACCAGGTTGTATGTGAGCATGTGTAGTATCGTAGTTGATGCCATGAGATATTAAGCAAGCCACACCTGGGAAAAAATCATAAATCTTTTAATAAGTTTTATATAAATGTAAGATAGACTGAAAGTTTCTACTGTGCACCTGAAAAAGAAAATGCAACACATTACTATTACTGTGTTTATTCTTTTTATTGTGCATTTGCTCAGGCAAAAATGGAGCTGAAGTGAAGTGGAGCATATCTTCATGATCAGGTTTTTCCAGCCTTGTGGAGCAAAAGTTGTAAAACATGAGAATATGGAGGGATTCTTGCAAAAAAGAAGGAAGGGAGGAAAGATTTACTGTGCTTGTTCTTGATATTGGCCATGATTGCTTATTTTTGCTACAAACATTAGTAATTTTCAAGATGGACTAACCCAGGATCTGCCTTTATACTGCAAGGCCTAATGGTTGCTTCTTTGTTTGGAGGTCTGCTAGCATAAAGCATGTTAACAGCTAGACCTGAAGAGCAGTTAAATCAGCAGCGAAAAACACAGCTCAGGAAGCCCAGCCAAATGAAATATACGGTGGTTCAGGGTTTTAACGTCTGTGAGGATAAATTTACTTTTCTAAGTGTTGCCTTATTTATTCTTTTCTTGACTTGGAGAAGCTGTTTGAAATAACTTTTTCATTTTTTAATGCACAACCTATTTTTGTTCCTACAAAGTTATACAGAAATACATGGCAAACTGCCTTGAAATCATCATACCCACATAGAACTGGCGAAAGGCCCAAATCCTCCACTTCACTTTGCAAGTGAGAATTTTCTCACAGCTTCCATTCCAGCTTCCCTCTAAGACAAGGCCTTGACCCCCAGAGGCCTCTGGGACAGCTCACTGAAAGATGAAACAATGGGAAAACAGGATATCTTAGAGGACCACATTTTGGAAAGAAAGAAAAAAAATTTCTTCGGATCTTTCTTTGCTTTGTTTGCTTTACAATTGCAATAAAATAGGTAAGACAATGCACAGCATGTGGGCACACTAATCTGAAGACAGCACTGCTGCTGGTTTGGCAGACAAGACAACCCTAACAACAGTAAAAGTTTGGCTGCCTGCTCTCGAACAAGGGGCAGCACTAACAACCTTGACATAACCTTGATTTTAGCAAGGTGTTTGGCACAGTCTTGCACAGCATCCTTGGTGACAAAAGGGTAAGGTATTAACTGGAGAGGTGGACCATAGCATGGTTTGAAAGCTGCTAAACTGCAGAACTTGAAAGGTGTGATTACTGGCCCAAAGTTGGCAGCTGGTCACAAGCAGGGTTCTTTCGGGGCTGATATCAGGTCCAATACCGTGCAGCCTCTTTATAAAAGATCTAAATGTACCCTTACCTGGTTGGTGCATAACACCAAATGTGGAGGAAAAGTAGATACCCTTGAAGGAATACCTACCATTCAGAGAGACCTCAGCAGCTGGATTATTGAACCAGCAAGAATTGAATGAGAGGTAACAAAGATAAAGTCCTGCACCTGGGACAGAATAATCCCAAGCAGCCAAATAGGCTGGCATCTGGGTGCTTGGGGCAGGTCTGCTGGAAAGGCCCTGGCAGTCTTGGAGGGCAGTAAAACAGCCAGCAGTGTGCACTTGCAGCCATGAAGGCAAAATGTATCCTGGGCTGCGTTAGCAAGAGTCAGCAGATCAAGGGATGTGTTTATTCCAACCTCCTAAACACTTGTTAGGCTACACCAGGAGTACGGTGCTCAGTTTTGCTTCCCCCTGTTCAGGAGAGATGTTGAAAGACTGGAGAGAGTTCAATGGAAAACTACTGAGATGATTAGAGGATTGGAGAACTTGACATATGAAGAAAAGTTAAAGGAACTTGCAGCTTAGAAAAGAGAAAACTCAGGTGACATAATCACTATCTTCCAGTGCTGAAAGATAGCTATAGAGAAACCAGAGATACTCCCTTCACAAGGACACACACTGACAGCTCAGGAGGCAATGGACAGAAGTCCATTCTGCCCAGAATGGGCAGCTTCTGTCCAGAAGATTCAGGGGAAATTTTGCCTGGGTATAAAAAAAAAAAAAAAAAAAAGTATTGTAAGAAAGCTGGAACAGGCTGCCCAAAGACATGGTGGCATCTCCCTTCCTGGAAATATCCAAGCCTTGGTTTGTTAGGGCCCTGGATAACTTGCTTTCAACAGAAAGCTGAAACATATGCTCCTCAGACGTCCTTCTGAACCTGGATTTTCCCATCACTCTGTGATCCTATGAGTAAAATGTTTGAGTTGGTTTCTTTGACTTGGAAGTCAGATTACACAAAAGAAAGATATGTGAATTAGTGACACATTGCCATCCCACAAATATTGGCTTTAAATTACCATACCGAAGCATCCATTTCCCCACTGATTTCAACATTTGCTCTTGTAGACTTTTCTGCCTCTTCTCTATCACCTCAGCCTTCTGAAGAAAAAAACAGTGTGCTGCTGGGCACTGGAGCTTCTTGCTATAAAAATGATTTTGATACAGCAGTTGTGCCCAGACTTCACATTGAGATCAAGAAAGCAAGAACAGATTCCAAGGGAGGGAACACATTTTTGATTAACAAAGATGGTATGATATGTCATTAAAGACATAATTATTCTCTAAGTAAAGATGCCTTGGAAAAAAAAAAAAAAGATGATGGTAAACTAAGCACAGCTCTCAACATGTGTGCAGCTGCACTGTTTCCTGTTAATTTTATAAGAAATTATTTATGGCACATGAATATCTCGTAGGCAAGAAAAGTCAGATTCCTTTCAGAAAACTCTTCTGAAATGCAATGAAAGGATCTTTGTAAAACAAGTTAAAATACAAGAGATAAAAAAATTGGAATGTTTGATTTTAAAGCTGAATTAAAATTTCTTGTGAAGTTGTCTGTCAAAGGGTCTGTCTGGGTCCCATCTTGCAAGGACTCATGCCGGTAATGAGATCACTCACATGCACAAAAAGCAAGTAGTATATAAAGCATACACAAAGTCACCAACCATCAGTTACCTTACCTTTGTTCTTCCTTGTTATTTTAAGACCCTGTGTTCAGGATGCTGTTGACCATGCCACCTCAGTCTATCAGAGCAGAAATAGATTTCCCTGCTTCCTAAAACATCACAGATACTCTCATTATATCTCCTCACTGTTTTCTTCCAAACACAGGCATAGAAATTCCTGATTTTGTGCTTTTTGATACAGCAACTTGAATGATTTTCTGGAGATATAAGAGCTGTTTCTTTCAATACTCTTCGGCTATTGTAGTAATGCTGTGCAAAAGAGTATTAGCTGACAACAGGAGCTGCTTCCATTCAGTTATTGCTCCAGGCTTCATCACTTCTTCAAACATGTCTGTTGTGCAGGAGGGATAGAAGTTTCTGTCTCATATTGGCATTTGACTTTTAGAGGTATCAAGTAAAATGCCCAAGGGGAGAATGTGTTTGACACTGCCAGTTTCAGTAATAGTGTCCTGTTGATATGTCCTTCTTCTAAGGCTTCAAGTTTCCTTTGGGAAAAAAAAAAAAAAGATAAGTGGTTGGTTTCTGTATGTCCCTATAACTTCAAACCTTCATACTCTTCTTTAGAGAAATGTTTTCAAGAGTGTCACACCCTGTGGCTTTGGATGAATTGATGTAAAACCACATATTAACTATTTGCTGCCTTCTTTATTTTTCCTTTCTGAAACTCCATTACAATAACTTGCTGCTGTATTACCACAACCAGATTGTCTTCCCAAATCTTGCATTTGGCAGAACTGAGTGCAACAAATGCTGAGTGACAGGTACAACTAGATTGCCTGGTGCTTTGTTACATCCTGGTACCTTAGGATCCAGATCGCCTAGAGATTACCTGAGTATAATGTTTTGTCACAACCCATGGGCATGATTTGTCTGTGTTCATTTGCATAATTTCACATAATACATGCCAAATAGTGGGCGAAATTCTCAGCAAGTCTACTTTGCTGGGCTGAAGTTGAGAGTGGGGTTAACTGATGAGCATTATGCCATTTTTGCATCCAACTGGCTATAGTAGAGCTTAAATCTCTTTAAGCAGCATTGCTATTGTGTAGTTAGGTTCAACACAAGTGCAAACAAATGCGCTTAGCCGCAGAATAGTTTTTGTCAGTTCACAGAGGCTTCCATCTGCACATATCTATCTTGGGCCAGTTTTGATGAACCATTCCTTGGTACTTGTCAAAGAATAGCCTGAGAGAAGCCCAACGCTATAGTGTTTCTACTGAATATCTAATTATCATCAGAAAATGTATTAATTTTTAACATTATTATTTTTCAATTTGTCTCTCATTTTCTCTTCAAGCATTAGATAAGCATTAAGTCACCACTTGACCAGGTAATTTGCAAATTTTTTCAAGCAGATGTCTAGCCTACAGTTATAAATTAAACAGCAATAAGAATGGTCTCCAGCCTGATTAATTTACCAGTGTGGATGCCTTAGCAGTTCTTCAACAGGCAGTTCTACATATGCATGATTCATAACCAGTTAAGAATAATATATGCTTTTACATATTTTCTTTGACATATCAAATTTAAAGACAGTCATCAGTCCAGTTTGACTTATCATGAAGTTTCATTCCCCTCCTCATACGGACCCTGATATAAAAGCAAAAATAGAGAAAAAGCCCATCCCCAGATAAAATAGAACTTATATACCTACTTAGAATTAAAAAAAAAAAGGTGAAAAATAATACCAAGATCTCATATTAGGTGATCAATATAAAAATTTTCATTTTATATATTAAGGAACTGACTGAGTGGCAAGATGGTAAAACGACTTGGCCCAGAGAATTGGAGATAGAATGCAGAGCCAGGGAGCAGTTTGGGAAGGCGGCATCAGGCCCATGCTCAGTCCATAAGAGTGATCTATTGCTCTGTAACTACTTTACTTCCAGCTATAGCCAGCAAGCTATGCTATACTCAGGTACATTCCCAAATTCCAGTTGTATTATGCCTTGGACAGAAGTCAGACAGTTTTCTGAAGGGGTTCCAATAAGGCCTTAGATGCTGATCATGCCAGGAAATATTGTCTAAAAAAAAGCTAAATTTAAATCCCATCACTGTTAATATCAGCTTAGCAGCAGAGAGACTGAAGAGAAAACCTCAGAGACACTCTTCAGAGAGTTTCTGGAATTTTAATCCCCTTGGTAATCAGTCTTTCTCTACAACAGTGCTGGGGAACAATTATCAATCACATGCTGAGGAAGTTTTACTGATGCAAGGTTTAAATAAAGAAAGCTGTTGAAGCCTTTTCTCACTGTTACCACTGCCAACTCAGCAACGTTGGTAATAACAAGGGTGGGAACTTTTTTTTGGAAGGTTTTTCTTAGAAGAGGGTTTATATACAGCTGTAACTTCTTTTGTACCCTGTAGAAACATAATCACAGTAGTATAGATAAAATCTTAAATTTAAGCATTTGTTTCTATTTTGCCACATGAAATTCTTGCTCTGTTTCAGAGCAGGAAGCCCAGTCATCTCTTCAGTCTGAGAGAAGAGCATAAGTATTTAAGGAAAAAAAAACACTTTCAGAGGTTTGATGGATAGACTTTTATAACAATTATGAGTACTAACTTCATAGAATCATAGAATGGTCTGGGTTGGAAAGGACTTTTAGACGTCATCTAGTCCAACCCCCCTGCAGTGAACAGGGACATCTTCAGCTAGATCAGGTTGCTCAGAGCCCCGTCCAACCTGACCTTGATTGTCTCTAGGGATGGGGCCTCCACAACATCTCTGGGCAACCCACTCCAGCGCTTCATCACCCTCATTGTAGTTTAAAACCATTAGCCCTTGTCCTGTCACAGCAGGCCTTGCTAAAGAGATTGTCCTCATCTTCCCTATAGTCTCCCATTAAGTACTGAAAAGCTGCAATAAGGTCTCCCCGCAGCCTTCTCATCTCCAGGCTGAACAACCCCAACTCTCTCAGCCTTTTCTTGTAGGAGAAGTGCTCCAGACCTCTGATTATTTTTGTGGCCCTCTTCTGGACCTGCTTCAACAGTTGCATGTCCTTCTTGTTGAAAGAATTTCACAATGTTATGTCAGCATGTGTTCTGAAAACAAAGTAGTTGCAAAGAAAAGCTCAACCCAAGTGCTCTAGGTGTTCTTGGGGACACATTCTTGAGGACATGTCCTTGGGGAATATTAATATTTACAGCTAAAGTTTCTCTCGTATGGTTGTGTGTGTTTTGATGTATTTTAAGTTATTATGATAGATAGTAATTGTTTTTAGTATGCCTAGATACATGAGAATTTATGAGAATTTAAGAACTTAAAGTATTTCTGTGGAAGAAAGCATGGTGACTTACTCCTAGAATTGTATGGTTACATCCTCTCCTTCTTTAAAGACAGTATTTACTCCTTGGATCAGTAAGCTTTGTAGAAAAAAGAGAAAAACTCTATAAATCCCTGAAAATTAAATTGCAAATAAGAATCAATGTGTTTAACAGTGTGATGAAATGTGGAATTGCAATCATTTGTGATTTTTTCCTGAGTACAAGTAGTTTTGCCACACAGTAAGGTCACGAGGTCCACAGCTGTTATTTTTTTTTTAAAGTGCCAACAGTTTACTAGGGCAAAAGAGCCCTTTGTGGTGCTGTTGAAATGTGGGAAAATGGCACATGACTTCTGTCACAGCCAGAAAAGAAGAAAAAAGCTAGAGAACCTGGCAAATGTTCTTTCACTGGTGTTTTCAAACTCTGAAAAAAAATATTTAGATAAATATTGCATGGATTTGAAGCAGCAAAGTAAAATAATAGAGCTTAGATGAATGACAATATCAGATTTTACCATTTGGTCTGGTTTCGCTGTACATTATGTATTTCCCTCTCCATTAGAGATCTTTCATTGCTTTCAAATCCACCTATTTTTTGGTCTGATCACTTTGTTAAGTCTTGGTTTTCTGTAATGTGTTAAACCTATGGGAGGTGCATACTTGAATAGATGATTTCCAGACAGATGAGCCTACAGGTGATGCAAGTACTAACTATGCCAAGCATGCCATTCTCAGAAACTGCAACACCTTCTGAAAGATCACCAAGCTCTAAGACTTTTTTTTTTTTGAGGCCTACATCGTAGGTTTAGGTCTGCCTTCTGGTTTCTGAACTCCTCTTGCTCGCTCATGAGCACATAGATGTGGCTATAGTGTTGCCCCAAACCTCCTAAAAAAGAAAGGCTTTCACACAGTCATCAAGTCCTGTCTCCAAACAATTGCCTAGAACGCTATCCACTATGGGCTGGCCCTAGCTCCAGGAGATCACTGTCTCCCTTGTTGAGAGGTAGGGACAAGTGGTAGATAAGGGCAGCAACAGAAACACTCTGCAATTTCCCTTCCCCATTTTCCTCCTCTGTTCTCATGTACAGGCAGAAAATCAAGGGAGTGGACCCAAATGAGCAGCTCTTATCACTCCCTGCCCTCCTGTGATGACCATTTGGGGTCCTTAGGGGAAGATCTGCTGGCCGCTCTAACTTCTGCATCTCCCTAACTACTTTTCCTCAGAATGGAGGAGAAGGCTTGGCAGACAGTTACCAGGGAAAGTTAGAAAAGGTTGCTGTCACTGGGAGGCTGTCTGCAGGTTTCTAAAACCTGTAACTCCCAGACGTATCTGGACATGGCAGGATTTATGCATGCTGGCATTGTTCTGGTGGCTACAGAGGGCAGAGGGTCCCACTGAAGGACTTCTAATGACACTCAGCTCCTAGGCCCTGTGTGCTGCTTCTTTAATGTAAAAGGACAATTAGAATATAAATGTTTTACAGTAAAATCTATAATAACTTAGAAAATACTACTAATTAAAGATGAGACATGCTAGTGACATCATTCTTACAGAGATGGCTTTTAGTCAACACAACAATATTTGAAACAAAGTATAAGCTTTCCAGGGTAATTTTGTTAGCAACATTTTCTACCCTCTAATTTTAGGACACTTGTAGGAGAAATGGTGGGTTTTCACAAGCCATTTTGTTCTGGCTGAATGTCTGACTGCTAATTACATTCAATATGTGTGCTTGTTCTAGTGCATCAAATTAAATACATGCACAGAAGCTGTTTTAAATACCTTCTCTTTGAATGGCTACTTCTGGCTAATGTTATCACTGTGTAGTTATTTCAGGTTACAATGAATTCTGTGATTTAAATCTACAGTTTCTTGCTTCCATTGTACTTGTCTACTTGTGGCCACTTTTTTCACAACCTCATTCAGTTTTATGAACATACAACATCCCCAGTATGTGATTTATGGCAGTGTGCACTGCTGTCATACAGACCAATTGAAAATTTGCAATTTTGTGTTATAAGTTATCTTTTGCTGGAGTCATAGCATGGGTCACTTGCTTGAATGTCTGAATAAATCTTTCCACTAATCCCCTTTCAAAAGGTAGAAAGGAGTAGATGTGACATGTGGCATTTTTTTTTCCGACAAATGGTTGATAGGCTTCATATGTAAACTGGATCCAGTTTCCTCCATTGCACAATTTGTCCAGTCTCTGATCCTTAAAAACAAGCCTTAACAGGTCCACCATTTGAGCAGAAAAAACCTGAATTCACAGAGTCCTTCAGGGGATCCAGGAGGAGCATCCACCACAGTTAAACAGACATGAACCATATCAAGCTTAGCATATGCCACACAGATTGCCACTGGGCTGTTGAATGCTGAAGTGATGACACAGAGTATATCAGGGATGCATTGTGTTGACTGATGTGGCTTTCATGTCTTCTTTTGCCACAAAACAAATTAGATGTTCTGGGATAGAACTTAAATTTTTACAGTTCCAAGCTAGCCTTCGTGTAATTTTCAGGCTATGTGTATCCCGAATGCTGTAGCAAGCATCATTCCAGTGCCACACATGACAATGTGTGTGTAGCTTTTGTTTCTAGGCAAAGTTCAAAACAGATGTTTGTACACCTGTATCTATCAATTTCTGGTAGAGATTCTCTTTAGCCTTGTTGAATTTCATTTGCTTTTATCATGTAATTAGTTGTCACCTACTTACTTCTGCATTCCTAATAGTTTTAGTGGCCATTCTTACAGAAAATATGTATTTTTATCTCAGTTGTTATTTTTAAACTCAAAGAGTAAGAGAAAGCACCAAAAAGCATTGTATATCTCAAAAGTTGTGCTGCCATACCTGGGAACCCTGTCTTTGAGCTGATATTCTAAATTCTCAATCTGTAATTTGTGTAAAACATTTTCCATACTTATCAATGATAAGAATGCATATTTAAATCTTTAGGGGCAAGTATATATTTTTCTGATTTGTTTTAAGATGACCCCTTGAGAGCTTTGCAAATACCCTGGGGAGGTGATCAAGTTGTTCAGTAATAAACATATTATTTATATATATGTATATGTATGTATATATAAAGCTATCCAAAATGCTTTGCATAACCTAGCCCATGTAGTTTGCCAAATGCCAGCTGCAGATCATATACCAAATACTGGTACCTTACTCTGTAGTAAACCCTTTTCTGTTTGTTCACTGTCATGTTTTTCAGACTCCATTTCTAGGCTGGCTATGACAAAGTCCATGTTTTAGAAATGCTAGTAATGTGCATATGTATGCTCTGCTAGTAAAAAGAATGGTGGCCAGAAGTCAACCCTGAGTTAATTTTAAAATCAGCAGAAATATGGACAACATCATTAAATTGCTGGCAGGAAAGCTATCCCATTCATTCTCCATAACCATGGTTAAAATTCCTGAGTCCTCCCCAAGCTGTGAATTCTCCCTCTGTTTCTGACAGCCACAGAACTGACTGACGAGGTTTGTAAAAAGTGTAGCCTTCTCCCCTCTTCAGGCACAATTCTTGTTTTCACATAGTAAGATGGTAATATCATCCGTTTCCAAAAGTACAGCAAATTGCTGGGGGGAGCAGTGTAGAGTTCAAAATTAGACATATGTTTGGACGGATCAACAAAATCTCTCTCGGCTGTTCTTTATGAGAAAATATAAGCCATTTCACAGCATAAAGATTTAGCACACGCTATTTAGAGTTTTATGCTCTTTTATAATGTATTAGTACGCAGGGGAGGAAAAATTCTTACATGTATGCTTTTGGAAACGCTAGTACTTCGTGTAGTTGTGCAGTTTTTGTAGTCTGGGATGACACTGTTATGAAGTCACAGAAACAAGGGTCTCCAGTTTCATGCTCCTTTTAAACTATTTCTCCAGCCATCTTTTAAAGGATCCCCAAACTCCATTATTTATTATCCTCTAAATTAAACAGTTGTAACCATGCTAGGTCGTTGTCAGTTTATTCCATGCTGTCATATAAGGTTTATGAATATAGTGCTTTCTTCTTGGTCCCATTTTACTTATTGCAAAGTTTTCATGATTCTGTCACAATTTCCCAGCACATTTAATATCAGTTTCTATTGAAAACGCTATTCATGGTTATGGCTTGGGATCAGCTGTGGCTTACGCTAACCATCCAGGAATCGTTCTTTTTACATATGACATGTGGGCCATATCCTTAATACAACACTTAAAGCCCTTGTAAAACTGGAAGGTCCCTTTACTTTCATTAACCTAGCTACATATTCAGGAGTGCTTTCATTTGCTTTTTAGTTCTATTTGTACGATAAAAATGCTCTGCAGTCACACAAGGGTATTGATATGGATTATAGAAATTGCACAATCTAAGCAAACATCTTGTCATTTACTTTTCTGGAAGATGATAGGCTTCACCATTGAATATAGTTGTAAGTCCTATCATGTCTTGGTGAACCTTTTAATCATCACTGAAATAATTTCTTTTTAGACAGTCTTTCAGTCTCTCTGTATAGGCAGGACTGTCTTCTAGAGTATTTAACACTTCTTTCTTCTGAACTCTTTCCTCTTTTTGAACAGACAATGTTCTCACAGTAGAACTGGCTACAAATTTCCTTGTTCTGTCAGAAATATCAGTTCAATAAACCAAATGCACGAAACTTTAACTGAGAAAAGTTTCTTGGGACCGGAAAGGAATTTCTGTTCAGAAAGTGAGGTAAAGGCTATGGTCCCAGAAGTGCCAATTACTTGGATATATAATGCATTTGTATGGAAAATGCAGGCTCAAATCTCTGCTCTACCTAATTCAGACCAGAACTTTCAACCAGCAGCTCCACATTCCAGTTTCACGCTTGGCAACCAAGTTATTGATTATTCTGAAAGGAAGGATGTCACTCTCAAATTTCATTTGTAATGAGAGAAAATACCCCATGAAAATGATGAGATCATCGCATCATCTTGTTGTGAAACAGGAATATTTTAAAATCTTGGGTTTTTCTGACCAGGATTCAAATCTGATGGTCTGTCATTCACAGTGTTGCATGCTTCAGTTCTTAGACCTTGGGCACATGAACAGATTTGATTGAGTTAAACTATCTTAATGAAATACCGGTCATGAATGGAGCCGCCACAGCTGACCATACGCACATTTTAGTGCCATTTCATTAAAGTCTCTATCAATTGCATTTGTTTGCCTGTAGCAGTAGTTTCACTTTTTTCTGGGTCTCTACAGTTTGCTCCTTCACTCTACTACATTCCTGGAGGACTCACTGCCATTGTCGATTTTAGTGTTGTTTCTGATTAAAATTACAGGTGCTGGAAAATCAGGTGAGATTACAAACCCTCTGGGATGAAAAAGCCCCTATAAGAGGGCTTGAAGGACTTCTTGGTCCTTGCTCCTCATGGACTTGGAGAAGTCTCAGCTCCGTAAAAGGGTACAATCCATCTCTTCCACTCTGCAGTCTGCTTTACATTGTTCTCACTTCCCAATTTAATTTTCAATATGAAGACTCAAATCTTCAGGCCATGCTTAGAACTGCAGAAGTCAGATGGGATCTGTGGGCAACTTTGACACATCACTGCTTTATGCACCCTCAGAACAGACCATTATAAGCATCTAGAAAGGCGTGAAGGGATCATATGCGATGTGGGGTTTTTTTGTAAACTGCATTGCATGTTACAAGAAGTGGGAGTATCTCTAGTACATGCCTTCCCAAAAATGATATTCTATCAGATCTTGACTAATCCAACATCCTTTTTTAACTGAGTGTAAAAAGTTCAACAGCTTTTTTTCTTTTTTTTTGATGGGGATGAAATCCCAGGGAGAAGGTTTAATAATTATGTAAATAATTCCTCCAAGAGGTTGGCACTAGCTTTTCGCCTTTCTTGTAGAAACAGAGCATTACTTTTTTTTAATACAAACCAATGCAATTTATTTTACAAGTTAATATTAATGTCAAGCATGCAGCATTGTATCTGCATAACAATTAAGACGGCCCTGATAAAGTAGTTAATGGGTTTAGCCAAAAGTATTCCTTGAAGTTTTCCTTGTTCTCTTTTCTACATAGCAACCATTAGCCCTACAGACATCCTCTGCCCACACGTAGTAATATGATGATGGTCACAGTAATAGCTTTATTCACAACCTATCTTTGATTTCTTGCCCTTGACGTTCCTCCTCCTCTGGCAAGTCTGCTTCTGTTTCACAGCTAAATGATTTATCATCCTGTCAGTGGATTTCTTCCACACCTTGTATTCATTTGCCCCACCCCTTGCATCCCAGTAATTTTTATCTGTTCACATGGTTTGCCAATGTCTTGACTGCCCTCAGAATCTGACATGCAGTACAGTGTGTGGCTGGGAGGAGAACTTTTCACAGAAACCTGGGGCTTTAAGCCATGGCTTACAAATTAATCATAGATAATCCACAGATAAATGGAATAACTTGTCTTCCACAAATACATTGGTAAGACACAAGATACTTTGTCAGATCATTCTGTGTTACCTGAACGGGTCCAAACTCAGTTCCTCATGCTTGAAACGGAGTTTCCCTTAGAACTATTTTACTGTTAATTAAAACCTTGCTATTGTGGGGTCAGGACTTTAAATGATGCGACAAACTGAACCAAAATTAGAATGAAAAGATTGATGTGTGACAGACAGTTCTTGTAGTAGAAGGATCAGACTTAATTAGAGAAGTTAAATTTAAGTTCAAAGCTACAGATGGTTTATGTTATTATAAAAAAAAAAATCAATTAACATTTTAAAAGCTCTCCCCATGTTAGCAATCAAGCCACAAGTTAAAACACTCTTGGACTTGTGCAATAAGCTCCAGTTCTTCCAGTTACCTGGTGCTCAGCCAATTTCCCAACTGTGCCTATAATAGTGCATTAACAGCCATCCAGTCTGTTCCCCAAACACAATATTGGATCTGTCACTGCAACAAATTGCAGATCAGTGACCTCAGCGGTAAATGTTTAGTATTGTCTTTGGCCTGGGTGTTGCATTTTTGATCCAGAACAAAGGCAGAGATTCAAGATAAACACCAGTGTTCTCTGTACCCTTACACCTCTTGTTTTGGAATTAAAGTGACACTGAGGAAACTGCATTTTAAACAATAAAAAGATGAACTGTTTCCTTCCCCTTCACTGTTTGCCTTTTTGGTAGTATACTCATGGAAAATTATGACAGGGAAAAAAAGGAAAATGAAAATAATGAATAACAGCTTGCCTCTTGTTGACATCAAGTACAGGGAAGCAGTGTCCTTCCTGAGGCAGAGCAGTATCAAAGCAACTGGGTTGGGACAAGTGAGCGGGGTCAGCTCTGTGAGTTACATATGAATGAGCAAGTGGTGCAATGTGCTAGAAGGGGTATGCAGAGCTGTGCTGAGTGGATCAAACAGTGCTCAGGACTTGGGACACATATTTTCTTCATGTGTGTGGGAGTTGCTTTGGGCTACTAGATCTAAGGACCGAATGTCTCTCTGCTGCAAGAGCAGGTTAAATGTGGTCACCTCTTCTGGTTTAGTGACAACCCAGTGCAATCCAGCTTGAATGCTCCATGGCTGCCCTGTGATGTGGGCCATAACACAGTAAATAAGGATGATCAGAAGTCTCATTTCAAAAGTGCCCTACCAATCTAAATGACATGGGGGTGTAGGTGACAGAGTTGTGCCTAGGAAGTGAAATAATAATTCAGCTAGTTCTGTTTTGGTGTCAAGAGTCATGAATAGCTAATATCCACAAAGCATTTTTATATTCATGGATATAAAGTGCTATATCAATTTAAAACATCATCATCATTCTATTGCCGTGCACTCACCATCCCCTCTACTTTCAATAAATAATAGTGTGACCTATAGAGATTGTCTGCTAGGTGAGGATGACTTCTCAATAATGCTTAAATCAAGATAGATTTAGGTATCCTGGAATTTAGCTTTCAACAAATGTGGATGTTACTTTTTCCATTATAATGCAGATTTTGTGACCTCACTAGCTGTCCATCTAGCTGTTGCGTGCTCTGCTCTTGGGACAGTTATAATGGCACTGCACCAAGGATTATTTGCTGTTACTGTAAGTCCAGGTGGATATTGCTTCTCTTCACAAACAGGAGCCTTTTGGACTCCAACAATCACATGAGGGTTCTTTCCTTCACTGTACAAACTAAGGATATAATTTAAGCTGATAGGTATTCGAGATTTAAATAAAAACACTAAGACTGTGGATGCGCAGTTGATGTAGGCTGAGGCCTGAACAAATAGAACAGCTGAGAGTGAGTTTTGGTCAGGGGATTTTAGGGTGTTTATGATGTGTTTGTTCCAGCATCCATAAAATGAGACAGAATGGTCCTTTAGAGGGCTCCAAAGAGGATTTTGGTAACGAAAACCTCAGCCTGGTTCCTAGGACCACTTTATTAGATATGAAGTTCAGCTTTACTTTTGTGCAAAACAAAACTTTTTTCTATTGTTCAGTTCTGTGAAATCATAGAATCAGAAAATCATAGAATCAGATAATCATAGAATCATCTAGGTTGGAAAAGACCTTTAAGATCATTGAATCTATATAGCTATAACTCAGAACAAAAGTGAGTTTGAATGTATTGCCTCTTGCCACATCATCCCGCCAGAAGACTAAATGACAACAGGCAAATGCACAGGGTCTCTGCCTCACTAATGCAGGTATGGATAAACATCCATGGAGGCGTAGGTACCCCTCCCACTGGTGTCCAAAGAGAAAAAAAGAACTCCAAATTGCTCCAAAGGCAAGGTGTGCAGAGGATGTGCTTTCTTCTGGACAGGCCCTGGCTAATAACCTATTTGTTAGTGCCTCAGCCTACATTAAGTGTATTTCCACAGTTCCTTGCCATCAGGTGTCAGGAAAGAAACTTTTGCACTCCTGCCATTTACTGGTTATAGTGACACTCTAACATTAAACTTTGTTTTACATACACCATGCACAGAGAATCAACTGTAATAGCATCAGCAAATTCCCCGTGTGTTTTTATCTTCACCTTCGATTTGCAGCTATTGTGAAATGGACTTTTAAAAAGAAAAAAGGAAACCACTAAGATTAACTATATGATACACATTTCTTTTATTATTTTATTCAACTTCAGCCTAGAAAACTCCTAATCAAAAACAAGTGCCTAAAGCAGATTTATCAATTTATGTGTGAAGCTGCTGGAACAATAAGATTAGATCCAACAGAATTTGTCTGACAACTTTGAATCTTTTAACATTTAATAAAACTGTGGTTATACATGTTGTGAGGCACACTTGGAAAATTTTACCTCAGTCTGAGATGAAGACAATCAAGCCAGCAGAAATCTATCTCAATATTTTTCTCTGTGTAACTCCTGTATTCATCTCCATGTTTTCCCCTTCCTGTACCTTCAGAAATGTGTCATTAATTGGTCTAATATCTTTATTCAGCTGAGAATACTCCATGCTTCCGTGCACTGATAAAAGCTACCCTGAAAGTGGAATTACAAAGCAATATTTATAAATGTAACACATTAATTTTGTTCTGTTTTCTTTTTTTCTGCTTCCTGGTTAAAAAAAGTGTACTTTAAAGACCCATACATTATTGATGGATTCCTACTAACATCCTTTGTGATTTCTCTATTAGTTTTCTACCTATTTTCTCTTTGTTAGTGTCACATCTACCCCAAGCATCCATGAAAAATTTTTCTCAGGGTTCTGCTGCTACCCTCCAAACCATCATTCCAGTATCTATATTGATGAAGTAGATATTTTGATACACAAACTCTTTCCACATTCCCGTCTCGACTTTTCATATATTTTTCCATTAATGTTAATTTCACTCACAAACATCTTACAAAAATATCAGTTTCATGGGAATCAACAGTTATTCTGGAAATCAACATTTATTCTAGTGGCCTCTTAAACATTTATCTTTTGTATGAAGGGTGGATGGATCACATTTAAAGGTAAAAATTTATAAAATCATTTCAGTAGATGATTATTGCTGCCACAGAGGGAGCATATCCTCCACTGTTGTAGTGCCTTTTTTAAAAATGATGAGACCTTATGGTCTTTTATTTAATTACTGTGCCTTTAGAATAAAGCTACTTAGGTGACTTTTTGGTCCATTACGTTATACACTATTATTTCCTGTGGAACTCTAAAGGAGACATTTTCTTTCAAACTGATTTTGTTTCTCAGTTTTATGTCCCCTCCTTCTCATGGCTCATTTATGAGGAAAGTTGGAGAAACATTCTGTCAGTCTTCTCAGAAATGTCTTTTTTGCTACCATCCCATTCATACCCTACATTAGATGTAAATATATTGGGTTTTGATAGTCTCTGTTGAATAGTTGGAGGTTTTATTACTGTAGTGTCTTACAGACAGCTAATACAGGAGGGCTACTATGCAGCATAGCATACAAACACAAAGTAAATGAACCCTTTCTCTGAAAAGCCTCCCTTTTAAGTATGCAAAATAAAAGTATAAGACCAAGTGCAATAGTGCAATGTTTAGGACAAAGTTAGGCACCAATCTGCAAAATAAGATGTCACTGTCGTTAACAAAGCTGTTGTAATACATGTTACATTTATGCAGAAGTCGCAGTGCACCCACTGTGTTGTGAATTGCAGGTAAACTCGATCTTGTTCTAGGTGTGAGTCAACTCTATCCAGAAAAGGTGGGGCAAAAATATAAGATACTGAATTGAGTTAATACGCTCTGGGCCTCCTCAGAGCACCTGTACCATTTTCACTTCAGAACTGGCTTGTACCAATCTAGCTGTAGTGTCAGCAGAACATGTTTTAGGAGCAGATAGTTTAATACATAAAAAAACCCCAAACTACAAACACCCTTCAGTCCAGCCTCCCCTCTATTTAGATGTTTCTCAGTGTATGGGCAGCTGCCCCTCAAAGTTTACCTGCTTTTTAAATGCAAGTTTCCAGCTTACATCAAAGCCTACATTCCTGTAAAGTCTCCAGACTCTGAACTCTTATGTGAAATGACACCACGGCAAGAGTGAGAAACCTAAATACCACTGAGGATTTTAAGCTAAATCTTTGGGGACTTATTCTCATCTTGTCTAAACCAATTTAAAACCTATGAAGCTGTTGTTTTTCAGTCAGATTCCACACCCAAGGCCAGATTTCACAGCATTGATTTTAATGGAATATATTCTGTTTATTGCTTTGGCTGCAAGTCTAGAAGTGTCAATGTTTAAAATGTCACAAGTAGGTTTTTAAGTTTATATCCTTACAAAAGCAAATGGGAAAAGTTCATGCCTCTGATGATGCTATAATTTGTCTGGTGTGATATCAGTTTGGTCAGATAGTTGTGTTCTGTGAAAAAGAGTGAAAGCTGGTTTTGTGGTCCAGGAGAAGCTAGGGAAAAAATCATACATTTAAAGTAAAGTCTGCAATTCAAATCACAAGGAAAATGAAATGTGAAGCATTATTTGCTCATTGAGTGAAGCTGTCTCTGTTAATTATCTTGCACACATGCAGAGCAAAAGACCTGAAATGTAGATCATACTCTGTGTTTCATTTTGGAATTTCTCACCAGATTTGGTTATCCAAAATGTAAGCTGGAGGTGGGGTAGATTCAGCTCATGGCTTAGCTGTTCTGATCCAAGATTTTGGATTTGGTCACTCCAATCTGTCAAAAGCAGAACTCCTTTGTAGGTATTAACCTAGGAAATTTTACTGAAGATATTTGCAGTATTTCAGTCTGCATCAGAAGCTTTAACTCCATCCTCAAAAAATTTCTACACTCTCCTGTAATCATCTAATGGAAAGAAATGTTTCACGAGTCTCATGTGTGTCCCACAGATCTGGCACTAAATTTGTTCTGAGTTCAGACTACAAAAGATAAAGCTATGCTCCAAATATAAATCATACAGTAGTGCAACAATTTAAAATCATTCTTTGACCAGTATTTCTACAGAGAAACACTTGGTACTAATTACCAAGTGATGGCCAGTTTTAAGATCAGCATCTTGTTGGGGAGGCTTCACTAATTTCAGTTATTATGACTTATTGGTTTGAAAGCAAAGATCTGTAGAATGTACTTAGAAATTCTTTTTAATTTCTGTTCTTGGGAAAAAAAAAAAGCTCGGCAGCTAACTTTTAAAAGGCTGTCAGGTGTTAATAACTACCTGTCTAATAGAGATTTTCTGCTATTATAGTACCGGCTGCAGCTTATAGCCTTTAGCAATTGGATATTTCTGCCTTGTGTTTGGCATTTTTTCAAAAGAAAGCCTGCAACAGGTATAGATCTCCTACTGCCAGCCCCACTTAGATCTGTTTGTGTTGGCTGCCCCATTCCCTGCAGTGGATTACATATTGTAGCTCTTTGGTGCCCATAATGTGAATGCCCTTTAGGTATGCTGCAAAGTCTTTTGGCTCAATGTATTATTGTATCACACTACCAACACTGTAGAGCAGGTGAAGGTCAATTGACATTCTGTAGGAATTCTTTCTGGAGAAATTTATAAATTATAACTGCTATAGTTCAAATCAGGTTGAAAGATGTTAGTTCAAAAAAATGCATGCGTTTTTGGAACTGACTGAAATTGGTCAAATTGGTGACAATGTTCTTTTTCCTGTTAAGCAGGGATAAGGAGAGCAAAACAGAAAGGGAACAAGGGCAATTTTTTCTCAAGAAAGTACCCATGAAACCCTAACAAAGGTAATGGATTTGCCTAAGAGGAACTGAAATATATATTTTTTAATAATAATGTTCTTTGATTATCCTGATAGGCTACTGAGCCTGTCTTTCAAGCTGAAATATCTATTGTAATACATAGGATGGGAGACAAAAATAGCAGTTCTTTTGAATCCTCTAAGCAGTGTCTTAAATATTGTAAAAAAATATTGTGATTGTTATGTTAATCTCATTCTGCTGCTTTAATATACTTGTAATAAACAAGATATGTGAATTTCTATATGAGTAGCGAGTAATTTTCAATTCCCCATACAATATGTTACTCTGCATACATATAAGACACATATTAATTAATTTAAATGTCCACTATACCTGCTCATGAGTTTCATTAACTAGCATAATTATACAGCAGAGATACCACAGTAGATGATGGAACTAAGGTTGACAGTGCACATCAATAATTTTAGATAAAATGCATTACAAGGAGTCGCTGTCCCCAAAACCCAAGCATTATAAATTAAGAAACTCAGAGTTAAAATTATATTTTAAGGAAATTCTAACCTGTTAAACTATAACAATATTTTAAGATGGACATCTAAATAAATATAATTGGACCCAAAATTACATTTGCCCACAATTGTTTTAGTATAATAACCCTTATCCTGAAGAATTATGAATGCTTTTGAATTTCTGCATTATAAATAGCCCTACTGACTTCAGTGGGAGTACTCAGTGCTTAATAATTAAGCACCTGCATAATCCTTGTACAAATCTTGAGAGAGCGTGATTTACTTTCAAATACATATCTTCCTCACTACATAACTACAGGGCTTTATGCCAAAAAAGCATTTCCAACGTCAAAGGTTTACACTGACCTTCTTCTTCTGCCATTAGGGAAATTTGTCATGGGTTCTGCACAACACCACAGCATTATGTGGGAGTAGGAGCAGAAGCCAGGTTAGTGGCCCACCATTAGGCTCAGAAACAGAAGTTAGAAAAAGGAAACATAAGGTTTGCCCTTTGGAGTGGGCCTACAAATCTCTATGTAGTAGTGATATTTAAGTCAGAGGTTGAACTAAAAAGGTTGGAAATTACCTCTCTCTCTAGAGAGACCTTTGTAAGATTATGTTTTAGATATATGAATATGCATCATTAGAACATTTATTTATTTTCCAGGTAAGTACTGATCAACACATATGGATAGCTGTGATGTTTGATAAAACTGCAGCTGAGCTGATGAATTTGCTTTTGTAACTACAGTATCAGCATCAGTATGTAAAAAAAGCTAGACATTCTTGTGACACCAGTGAAGCTGGCTGCATGTTATTTCCCATTCCTGTTATCAGTGTCATCTCGACAAGGAACACAATTTGTGTCATTTTCCAACTTACATTTGTTATCCTGAAAATGTGCTCATGGTATCACCAATTTTTCTGTACATCTGATACATTCTAAATAACAAGGTAATGTGTTGGTACAGCAATGCAGGGAAGACCTCGTTTCCAGGGTCTAATAACAAAAATTGCAATGAAAGCAAAGATATCTGCAAGAATACATGTATTCTTAAAAACAGACTTGCAATGAGGACAGTAGGTACAAAAGCAAAGTGTATCTGTTCTCTGGACAGATTTACTACTAGAAAGATTTGTCAGCATAGCAAAAGACGGTACTGCAAATGTCAGTAATTGGCATTCCTATGTATTCCCAGTAAAAAGACCACAATTTAGAGGGAGGAAAAGTGTGTTAAAGAAAATGTACCCTCTCACATATGAAGGTTGTTTCTCCAGGAACTGAGGGGTGCTGAAGAGGTAGTATGTGAAACTTTAATTGGATTTAACTGTTCTGGTGATAAAGAGAGAACTTCTTTCTCTTAGGTTAGAAATAGTTCATGAACATATGGTTCACTTGAAACGAAGACGGGAAATTCTTTATCTTCACATGTATCATAAAGAAAAGCAAGAACAGAAGCAGCTTTTGGAGAAATACTGTTTCTTATTCATGCTGTGGATATGTGTATAAGATTGTAGATTCATAGGCTTATTTTTCCTTTAGATGGTATCTGTCCCGCTGTGCAGTTCATTGCCCGCAGAGAAGTGTTTCAAGGCAGAGCTTGAGCAGAAGTTACTAGTGATGGATGAACAGCCTGATATTCAGAGTCAGATGGCAGTTGAACGGGGGACCCCTTTGCCTAAAAATATCAATATTCACTAATGTACAATGGTCTGTGGCAGACATGACCCAAATATACCATTCTACTGGTCATTTGTGGTCTGCAAGTTCATGAATTATGTGCACTATGGAAACAATTTAATGTTGGCAATAACAGCAAAAGGTTTGTTAAATGGCAGCAATTTATATGTACTTAGGAAGATTGCATAACATCATTAATAACTGCCAACATGACCAGTAGATAACAGAAGATGTAGTCCTTAGATAATGCTGTCCAGCATGTGCCAGCTTAAACATGCCTGAATCAAATGACGGGATATGGTAGATATCGGAATATATTGCAGCATTGTCACACTGTCTGGTAATGCTGAAAAGTTATCAGAAAAATGTGGGGTCATCACCTTTCACTCCAGAGAAGCTTTTGTTTAATGTCAGATTCCTAAAAATCACACAACCTGTTTTTTTTTCTCATTAAGTTCATGAAAACAGAAACCGTTATAACAATAGCAGAGCACGAGGGACAAGATGTGTCCCAGTTGCCACTCTGGTGCAGCCTGGTGGCTGAGGCTCTCAGTCCCAGAGCACCATCAAGGACCAGCACCCAACAGTCCTCACACAGTAACCAGAGGATGACTCCCTGATGGGAGCTGACGAGGTGCAGGGGTGGTGACAAATAGACAGGGCACACAAGAAAGTAGAAAATACTTTATCCGGAGCCCATCAGGTAGTGTGTAGATACAGTGACAGCAAGGTCAGGAGTTTTACATATGGTGTAAAAGAATGTTGTTTAAATAGTTGATAAAACAAAGAACATTTCCTGTTTGTTTTTGTTTTTGTTTTTTTTTTTAAAAAGCCCTAATTGTCACCAAGACTTATACACATGATCACACTATGAATTATAAACTAAATATAAGATACTCTTTTTTTTCTCTTTCATGTCCTAGTAATGAAGAAAACCCAGTAAATAAGTGTCTGTAGTGAATGTGCATCTTCAGTAAATATCAAGTACTGGTGTTGAGTACAAGATTGTGGAAGGAGAAGACGAAAGTTGACTTTTTTGTCTCATCTCTTTTTATCTCATTATCTTCATTTCATTATCTCTTCCTCCAACAGTAAAAATAGATAAATAAAAATAACAGCCATTCATGCTCAATAGATCAGAAACACATTTATGATTTAATATTTCAGTGAGTTCACTTCTTTCAGTGTAAACAGACCATTAAAAGTGATGGCTTTCCAGTCAAAATGGTTTGTTTGACACTTCTCCATTCCTTACAACCCCCAAGAAATCTGCACAGTGTCTTAGACTGACCTCTGTGCAAACCTCACTGGGGGACTGGGAATCCACTCTAAATCTTCTGGAAGATTAAGATACATCAAATATATATATATATTTAATCAGTTTTAAGCAGGGAATGGATTTCCTCATTATCTAGCAAGACTATAGAACTGACAACACATCTGGAAAATCATGGGTCAGTGAGATTCAGTATCAAGATCAAGGAAACAGAAAGTTTCTGGCCAACTGCCGATATCTTATGCTCTGTATATACCATTTTCTCTTCCCGCAGAGACATTGTCTGTGCCTCTGTCCAACACAGGCAGAATGCCTTCAGGCTTTTTGAGTTGCGCAATAATTCCCCGTTCACCATTTACACCCTGCTTGGCATCAGATAGACTAAGACAGTCATTTAGGTGGCAAACTGTAATATCTCCCAACTACATCTGTCTGAAACAGTCACATCAGCCCTCAGGCACCAGCGCAGAGAGCACTTGATCTGAATGCAGATCTCATCCAAAGAGCAGTGAATGTTTCTGGGATTTGGGGGAAGAGGTGTGCAGCTGCACAACAGTGACATGAGCTTCCACTTTTTCACCAAAGCCTACTTTTTGCAAATCTTTGAAGTGTGTGAAGGAGAAAATATGTAGAACATCCAATGACCACATTGGTTTGGTCAGCCATGATTTGCCCTCTGTAGAGGTGTACTCACCATTCCCAGTAACCTTCTTTTCCTTATGTGTCTGCAAATGAATTCCCAGAGAAGGGACTTTATGATCTTTCTAGGGACTGGGAGGAGGATGAGCATCCTATAGTTCCTTGTGCCCTTCTTTTCTTTCTTAGAGGTGGTAAAAATTTTAACCTGTTTCCAGGCTGTCAGTGACCTTCCCCAGTCACCCTATGGTTTTCCCACAGATGATAGTTGCCTTGCTATCACCACAACACTTAAAACACTCTCTGCTGACTTCTTTTGTCCCCAGATTTGATTATATCCTGTTTATCTAAATGTGCCCTGAATGTTGCTGCCCAAATTCTGGTTGCCCTTCTTCTCACAGCATGCTGATGCCTGAAAGATTTGAAAGCAAGCTTTCTTTCTGCAGATGAAGGCAGAAGGTTTTTGAGTGCTTCAACATTTTCTGTATCATCCATCACTAGTCTGTCTATGAGAAATAAAACTGAAAAAGTTATTTGTGTTTTATCCTCCATCTTCATTCTTTTCCCTCTGTCCCACACTGTATTTCCTCCCAGCAACTTGGTTCAGAGGCCAAACCAAAAAAAAAAAAAAAAGAAAAAGAAAATCTGGCAGTCACAGGGCTTGGCTTGGAATTATGGGCTCTGGGCTTCACATTGAGTGAGGGGTATGTGTAATTTATCTTGGCAACCAAAGATCTCTTACATACTGTTGTTTCTCTCGTATAGCCATTCTGTATGGGGGTGTTCAGTTCAAGGAGAATGCCTCTGGGATTAGCCAAGTTGTCCTAACCCCTCCCTCAGCACCTAAACTATTCTTCACCTCACATAGACTGATATAACTATTATTTTGGTTAACTGAAATATCTGCAGCTTTCTGAAATACAGTCAGCTGAGGACAGTTTGGGGCACACATGGATAGTAATCTCAGCCACAGCTAGTGAAGGCCTCCTAAGTCTTTAGGGGAAAAGGGCACACAGCTGTGAAATTATGAATCAGATTTTCCTAATTTCTGTCTCTTTCATGTCCACTTATTGGTCTTTTTGTCAATCTGGGGGACTTCCATACCATGTTTGATTAGTGGCTAAAACCATGTTGTCATTTTCTGAATCTATGTTGGCCAATCAGAGTCTAGCTGGTTTTCAGCATCTCCTCTAAACAAGAGATTGCAATGCTTCTGGAGAACAAAAACTTGTCATCTACCTTCATTCTCTAACTCTGACTCAGTAGCAAGACTCTGTGAGTTTAAAATCTTGATGAATAATGAGGAAATATTTGTCATGCTGCTGCAGGAAGGATTAGTAGATTTGCACATATTGGTTGGAGCGTGTCATGTAATGGCATGTCCACTTCGGGATTTAGATACACACTATGAGGAAAACATTTTCCCAGGAGACCCATGCAGCTGGGCATTATGTGATGCTACGTCCCTTCTACCTTCCCCTTCCAAGGAGCTGAGTGAACCTGTTGTTCTACCTAAGCAAGCTTCTTCTGTTCTCATTCATTAACACTCAGCAATAGGTGGTATAAGTACTTAGGAATCATTTTTATGGGTGACTTTTCATCAGAACCTGAAGTAAAAAATTATCAGCTGCCACTTGAGATTGCAATCAGCTTTTTCTGTTGTCTAAGCTACTTCAGAAATTACATAAGCTATAAGAAAAAAACACATTCTTAGCACTTGTTATGTGAAATTGAATTTTCTGAATATTTGGAAAAATATTACTAACTGGTCTTTGGTTGGATCTTCATCATGTTGAGCCAGAGATGTGCAGAAATGTGCCCACAATACCTCTAATTGCAGCAGCTGTTATTGCCCCATTCTGTTTAACATCTGCTTCAAAGCAATAATGCCATTGACGCCTCTGATGTATCTGCCAGCTGTTTCTAATAAACCAGGAAAGTTACAACCCTTTTAAGTGACAATCATTCAAGATGCACCATAATTGCATAACTGCATAGAAGAATGAGGCTCTTTCTGAACATGATCAACTGAATATTTTGTTTATTTCTTGTAGAAGGCTTTTATTTCTGGATGGCTGCTCAAGTGAGGAAAAAAACCCAACCAAACAAAAAAATAACCCCACTGCACACCAAAGTTTATCATGCTATCTGAAAGAAATCATAAGGGACACTTAAAGAAATCTCTGTACTATAAAACCAACTAGAAATTTCAAAGACTCCTAAAGTTTGTAGCTCAACTGGGCATTCGTCTAGCAACTTATATTAAACTCCTGAAGGCATTTTTGCTCTTCTTCAGCAGTAAAAGATGGGTTAAATATATTATAAAGGATAAAAAACCCCAGAAGGATAACAAAAGGGAGGTATACTCACTGCTTCTTTTTAGAAAAAATCTCCTTAGAAAATTTCACCTTGAATAATATTCAGTGAAATATTCTCTCATAACCAATAATCTGAGTTTCAATCATCTGTTATAACCAATGCTTTGTTACAAAAATTGAACAACTCCAATTGCTATAAAGAAGAAGTGTTACATTTTTTCAGGCAAAGACCAACTCGTGCTATTATATATGCTTTTCCTTGCTCCAGTGAGATATCTTGTTTTTCATTCCATTGTCAATACATTAGGGAAAGGTATAATTTCTGAATATAATTTTGAAATGTTATTTTTTGTTTGCTCTCATAGGTAAATGTGCTAGATGCCTGGGTTTGGCCCAATCAGCCCAAGTTTTGGGGTATTTATCCTATACTGTGGTCAGATTTTATCACAAAACCTTAAGAAGGTATTTAAATCACCCTGTGAGTCCCAGTTAATAGTAGACCTTAGGATTGTGTCGTCATAAAAATCAAGGACATTTTAAAGAACACCACAAACTGCATGTCGTCTGCGTGTATGGTGTCTTTTCTTCAGACAAGCCAAAGGTTGAAGGGGCAGGTTCATACATGTGCATGCCAAAAGAGAGTTGTAACTAGGAATGTGCCTGTACTTCGGAGTTTGAAAATACTCCTTTGCCTTCAAGTTTAGATGAAATCTAACTGCCCTACTCATGGCAGCTGTATTACAACATGTCTGCAGCTATATTTCCCTGCTCCTATTTCAGATTATAAGAGTCATTCTGTGTACTTGGGTATTTGTTCTCTGAACTTGCAAACAGATATTTCTAGAGCACAGAGTGAAGGCCTCTCTACCATATATTATTATGACCCTTATGGTAGTAGTATTTGCAAGAATGTTATAGCTGACTTCCCATGGGGCCAGATCATCTGGAAAACCACCTCATGAATGAAAAAAGCTAGCCCTTTGGCGATCAAGCTGTGGTCTGTGGACTACAGGCAGTATGCTGAAGACAGTGAAGAAAAAGAGAACTGTTGTCAACAGGTACATATTTTTTAGACAGTAATCTGGATCTCATTTGATCTCAAGGCATGCAAAGCAAAAAAGTGTTCAAGGTCATCAATGTGTCATTGTCTTCTTAAAATCAGTTATGTGCAAAGGATAGCTGCTTTTTGAAAGGGGCCTTCAACTTGACACAAATACTTGTTCGAAGTCTGCATGTCAAACTTTCACACCTTATTTTGTGTCTGATATTGAAGTCTGTTTCAACCTTTTCCTATTTGGTCTTGTTTTGGTACAAACCAAAAGTACAATGTAGAAAACATAACATAATGTTGGCTGTATCTTCTGTCTATGTGAAGCAAGGAATAGTTGTTTTGTCTTTGATATGAGTACGTGAAGTACATGAAAATGAGGCCAATGTAAAGCATCCAGGCAAGAGAACAATTTTTCTTACACATGGAGGGCTGCAACCCAACCCCATTTTATCTTGGCAATACTGCTGAAAGTTGATAGTGGAAGCAACACTTCCACAGCTCTACAAGAGTCTTTGGGGTGGATAAAAAATAAAGGTCTCAAAAATAGCTATTTACACACTGTGGGAGAGGAGGCTCTGGACCATCTGTTTTGTAACCAACTTAAAATGGCTTAAGTCTTGACAAGGCTTAGGAAACAATGTAATGCTAAAAAAACCCCATGTATTTGAATGCTATCCATTCTGCTGTCATTTCTATCTAGACAGAAAATGAGATTTTACAGATCTGAGGCAAAAAGTTATACCCAGCATTTCTTGTAATACTGACGAATACGTGATCAGAGGCAAACTATGTTTAATGTTAGTGATACAGAACTAAAAGAAAGGCTGCTGAGGGATTTTGATTTTGGCTTGCAAGAAAGCAAAAGACATTTGCTTTCCAATCAAAGATAATCTCCATGCCATAGACTACAAGTTTGTAGAAGATCTGAAAGACTGTCCATACCTGTTCTTTGACTGTACATCCTCACCAGCTTTGAGGGTAGTGCCGAAGATACAGAAAATTAGAACACTGTTATTCCATGTACGAAGTGACCAAGCCTATTCAATAAAGCAAAACTTCACAAGGTCCTTGTCAAACTAACACATAAGTGATTTGGGCAGTATTGAAGGATAACAGAAATTATCTACCACACCTCAGAGTCTCCACAGTCTGTATTCCATTGAAAAATTCGACCTGAAAGCTGGCATTGAAGCAAGTATCTTACTATATCAATTATGAAACAAAACAAAACAAAAAAGTGTGCTAAATGTGCTAAAGCACATTGTACTAAAACAGCATTAACAACACAAACCTTGGAAATGCCTACAGAGACATAAAAATCCCAAGCAAAGCACTATATATCAGCCAACTATTACACTTGGCTGCTGCAACATAACTGCCAGAACTTGAGCTAACCTTGAACTTGATTGAGGTTGTCTACTACTTAGGTGACTATTCTGGTCAAATCTGAATAAATAGTGACAGAATTAGCCTCATCTATACTTAGTGTCTGTATTGAGATTACTAAAAAATATTTAAAAGCAACTAGCTGATGAAAATGTGTTGACTGTTTTAGATGAGAAGAAAATGCCAGCAAATCAGAAGAAAGCAGGACATATTGGGAGAGTGTATAACTCTCTGTCAAAAAAAGCCAAAATTTCCCACTTTGAAATTATGCCAGCTAGTAAAATACCTCAACAAAAGAACACTACAAATTTGGAAAAGTTTGTTCAGATAACAGCTTGTAATATGATAAAAAACAACATCAATTTGGAAAGGAAACTGATGACAAGGGCTCATATGAAATTATCAGGTTCATGCATAGTAAAATTCCATTTGTGGTTAAAAGTAGTAAAATACACAGGATCCATATTCCTATTAAGAATCCAGCAAATGACAAAATGAAGCCAACTGACAAATGCTGAAGCCACAGCCAAGAAAAGGCCGAAAGACTCTTGCTGGTCCATAAAAGGACTATAAGAGGACCCTGGTTGATGTGTGAAGAAGTGTGCTATTGTCCGCTTCTGCAGAAAAATTACATGCCTGACTAAATTATGCCTAAGGAAAAGATATTTCTGTGTGTCCTGGGGGTACATGAGGGGAAATGTGAACATGTAACTTGAAAGAAGCCAAGGGAACATGACTAGGAACAGCAACAAATAAATACACTCCAGCACTGGGATCCCACTTGTTCATAGGTCAGTCACCTCTCAACAGCAGTGCCGGAGTCTGTAACAGTTTATCTGGTACAAGACAGCGACAAGACGGTGGCCATGTCTGATTAGTACTGTAAGTACTGTAAGGCAGAAAATGGCATCTGGGAGAGAGATCTGCTTCCATCTTTCGCTACCAGGTCACAATGCAGGCTTCTGACATACAGAGGCTGCAGAATGATAAAAAAAAGAAATAGTTTCTACTCAGAAGATGAGACCTAATGGAAGAACCAGATGTTTAAGTAAGTTAGAGTTGTACACCTAGCTAGATTTTATTTATTCCATGATGACCTACAGTAGATAAACATAATGCAATCACATGGGGGTCTTGCAATTCCTGCAGTTCCAGGCAGGTATTTCATCTCCTTCCAGAAGCTGGCAACATCACACCTGCTTCTCTGCAGAAAACACCCCTGCATACTCACCACTAGATGGAAAGACACTTTCCTGTTACCCTTTAAGTTTGTTAGAAGATTCAAAGACACAGTGTCAATGGATTTTGGAGAAATATTTACTGACAGAGCAGATTAGAACATAAAGTCATAAGGAAGGAAAGAAGAAAAACACTGAATGATGAACACTGTTTTGGTATTTTCCTCTAACGGGTTTTTTTTTCTGTCTCACAAGCTGTTATTTTCAGTACTTCTTGGGTTTCTAAACCCAGATAAATACAGAACAGATTTCCAAACAGTATATTTATCTAAGTTTAAAGTCAACTCATTGTGTGCATATCTCACTTGACTACATCCAAAAAGAGAAAGCTATGCCAATTCCTTCAGCAAGCAAGCTTCCAGGCTGAACGTCCCTGTTCATGTCTTTAACTCACTTTGTGTATTTCTTTCCTCTTACTCAGAGAATCCTGTGCTCCCCAGCTCATCCCTCTACCTGGTTAGTAGTTTGTAACCAAGTGAGTTACAAAGTAGCATATGTGGATACACATTTCCTCATGATTTAATTACTATCATTTTTTTTTTTTACATGCCCACTATTAACATTATCCAACAAGAACTCCTGTTCAAGAATAGTGTTACTACAGGCTGCCAGTCTTGGAAAATTTTTTATGGCATTGAACATGATAAGTAACCAGTCTTCCTTTTCTTTTAGATCCACTGTAAACAAAAATGTCATTTCATTTCATAAGGGTGAAAAAGATAAATGTATGATACCTGTATTCCATGTTTATTTCCAAAACGATATTCTTTTCTGGCACCATCTCTAAGTCCTGAAATACACTTCCAAAGTCCCCATCACTACATGGGTCTGACTATAAAATTAGTATGAATAAATACAGTCATGAGTCTTTCCTTAATTACAAACACTAATTGAAACCTTAAGGTTCAGAAGAACAGTATCTGTTCACAGAATCATAGAATCATAGAATATATCAAGTTGGAAGGGACTCATAATTTAAATTCTTTCTCCTGAATGAATTCCATATTTAGAAAGATGGTGACGTAGAAAGCATAATATTGATTTATTGGCTGTAAGTGATCATCTAATCAACAAACCTGCAAGATCTTAAGGTTGGAAGCCTCTGTTGGGTACAGATTCCAATTCCAAGTCGGTATGTGCCTCATTCTCAGTGCAAGCAGGTTGAAAGCAAAATACAGATCACCTGTGTCAAATTTGCCTCAGCACCCACTTTATCATATCTGCAATCTTCTTCCTTACTATTGACTTTCCATTGTAACACATTACTAAAACAAAATGATGTTTTTGCTTGTGAAACAAAAAGTGAAATGATTGATATAAAGCAACTTTCATGTTGTAATAGTGAACACAAACAAAATAATAAGATTTTAGAAAATGGAATATTACTGGTGATGAGAGACTTTGTGTTTTCTTGCAAAGGCATAAATAAAATTTCTTCTTTATTTTTTTCCCACAAACCTAGTCAGATGTTGCCATCATAACAAAAACAGACTAACTTAAAACCTACAAGGCATTCAAATTTTCATCAGTGTAATTCTTGAATAACACAATTGAAAATCAGCATAGAATGGTATTCTCAATCCCTAGGCAAGGACAGGTACGTTCAGACATAGGATTATGTGTTCATACAGGAGATTGTCTATTGTGGGTTCAATTTGCGCCCACACTTGAGCTGCAAGTGTGAATCCAGGCTAACAATTCTAAATACTTGATTGCAAGAAAGAAGCTGGTAGTTAGAGATTTGAATAACCAGCTGTTCACCTAAATCATACTTCAAATGCAAGAAGGATTACAAGACCCAGCCTCTTCAAACATTTATTCCTGCATGTATTTTTTCATAAAAACAAATGCCAACTAAGAGTCATTCTTCTTCATATGTAATGTTATTGAACTCCCACTGGCATGAGATCCCTTGATCTCCCAGGAGTTATATGCATGTACTGCAGCTGAGAATTTTGCCCAGTGACTAGTTATGCAAAGATTCACATTGTATGGTAATAATAGACCTCTTTGTTCAGCATTACATACCACCACTGTACCATTCCATATGTACATTAAAGCCTGTTTTATTACTGAAATGTGCAGTTGATATGGTTAAAATACTAGCTAAAATAGAGAAAGAGTATAGGATATAATTTTGGCACAATCAGTGCTGTAGCAAATCCTTGTCTGAACAGTTTTCAGTATAGAAAGAAGCTGAATGGTGGATGCACCTGCAATGAGTGCATATCAGATGCTTTTACTGTACTTTTAAGGTTTGCTCAGCCTGCAAATTTCCCTTAGAAGCACAGTCAGTATTTGGTGCCCAAAATGATCACCTGGCTGGAGACGAGTCTTTCTCATTAGCATTCTGCACCATTGCCACAAGCTGAAGGAGTTGAAGGAGAAAAAGAGAAGAGGGAGGCGGAAAAAACCCTCAAAAACGAGATACACAATTAGAAGAAGTGATTAAAGAAGATCACTGAGGTGGAAAATAAGGACACTGCCACGTTGTTTAGAAACAAAATTTCACATACTCTAAAAGTGGTGCATCCTAGTAGAGGATTTGTCCTCCTGATGCTGTATATGTTTCCCTTAGAACTGATCTTCACAATGATGAATAATCTGGTGAGGCTGAAAAAAGAATAAAGGATGTGGCAGAATTTAATGGAGAGCCCAAATATAAACTCGGTACTGACGCAAAAGAGCATAATAATGTGTCCACACAGCTGAGGGAAGGAACAAGATGAACAGGTACACTGCAAAAAAGGAATCTGGTTTTATACCTCTTGTTCTATTTAAAATAATAGGTCCATGATAATTTGTTGTTCCTATTTAGTTTCTTCAAAATTTACTATTTCTCAATCTCAATTTTGAGTTTTGGGCTTTGACCTGTTGGCAGCATTGTTAGCAGTCAAAAGCCTGTCTCTGTGTGGAAAAGAGAGTTAAAAAATCATTCTCTAGATTCGTGCTGTTATCATGACTTAGGGTTTATGTACGAACATTCATCAAAAAAATACAGAGGCTACTCATTAGGCATCCAATTTAAGTCATCTGAGTTACTCTTGGAGACTTCTACATGTTTATGTTGACTAAAAAGGGAACATTGACTAAAAAGATTCTAAATTTTACATTTTTCTGACTTGCAGTCATCAAATACCCACAGTAGCTGAAAGTACTCAGGATTGAGAACTGAAAAAGGAAAACATTTAATTTCTTTTCATATGGAAACTTTAAACAAGGCCAGCTGAACTAGGGTCAATTGTACTTGAATAGAGCATCAACAGAAATACTGGAAAATAGGTCACAGCTCTTTTTCCTGTCCTCCAGATGCCCTATCCAGTGTGACAGAGAAGTCAATAATATGATTTGGGGATAAGAAGGAAGTAGTTCTGGTTGCTATAAGATATGTTACTCCTCCGATACTGAATGCCACTTCTGTGTGCTCTAAGTCTAAAGATGCATCTACATCAGTGGTTCAGCTCAGATCAGGGACTCGTTTTTGAAGCCAGTCTTCCATGTGGTCCCACTTACCATATTTTGGATTACGTCACAGAGCACACAATTCATTTTCTTTGCAGATGAAAATAAGCCAAAGATACACTCTGGGGGCCTGCTTAATGTCTTCCAGTGGACACTCGATCCACATAGCCAGAATAGTCAAGGGGACACTTTCTCCTACCCCATGTCATACCACCGCTGCATAAGCAAGGGCATCAAGTACCAATATTTTTCACTGTCTGGATCTGGTCCTACTATATTACTCTCCTCACAAATGTAGATATGGCCTGAAAATTCCTATTTCAAGCTAGGTTGACCAATTCCTTGAAAAGATGCTGGCTCCCTAATCCTGGAGCCTCATGTTTCCAGGTGAGACAGAACACATTACTGAGCTCAGTGTTGCATGGAATCAGTCCTATGGACAAATGAAGTCACAATCTAAAGCAAACTACTCAGTGCCTCCAAAATATGGGTCAAACGCAGGCTGAAAACTTTATCCGGCAAAATTACAAAATGGAAAAACAAATCAACTTGTTTACACTAGTGGAGGCTTTAGCTCTCTAAATTCCAGATTTTTCGAGAGCTTTTCCAAAATCTCTCCAGAAAGCTGCACTGATTGTAGGTTCCAGAGGCGTCCCCAGTGTTCCAGAGATATCACATTTATGTTTTGCAATAACCCAAATCAGAGTGTGCCACCCATGGCAACAGGCCAAGTCCCATATAATCCCATTCTCTTCAGCAGTTGTTTTCTCAGAACAGATGCTCTGAGCCCACATTAGATTCCCTTGAGTGAAACCATCTGCATACCCTTTTCTAGGGTTTCTTCTGGGGTTTTTTTTGAGCTTAAATATGTCTTCTGGAGAAAATGTTTTTCACATCAATACAAGGAGTTATCCTGATACCAGCATGTGTCAGCAAAATTATGATTCCTCCTCTAGCGTGGAGAAAGTGTGAGTAAGTTTTGATGCCTCTTTGCTGTAACACACTCATGAACTTCAGTGGAATAATCTTTTTTGCCACTTTCTATTTTAAGTTTTTCATTTTGTACTTTTGTAGCATAAAAACTGAATGCTACCTATCTGACCAGATGACCTTCCTCTATCTACATTCCTCTAGATGACCTTCATAGTCTACTATACACAAAATCTAAGCATAACAGAGCAACAAACAGCTTTACAGGTAGTCACTCAGGATCACATCCTGATGCCAGTTTGAGGCACTGTCACCTCTGCCACAGCTTCATTTTGATCAGAGAGAATACGAACAGCTATATATATGCCTTCTCATAAAACTGAGGAGGACAAGATCTGGCACAAAGCAGATTCAAAACATGTTGATTTGTTCTAGTAAGTTCTGTTATTGTTTGTTTCAATATTTAATTCTAAAATGAATTCTAATTCTAATTCTAATTTAATTCTAAAATGAATGAGAGGGAAATGTGTGTTTCTAGCCCCACATAACAACCCTGACAAATGCAAGCTTTGGTATTTAACACAATTTGGTTTGCTGCCCTTCAGTTATATTAGTTATATTACAACTTATTCCTACTTGTCTCTAAAATATAAATGCACAGACAAAGTATTTATGATTTCACTGGGGGTTTTAAGGGCATTGTTTGGGTTTTGTTTGTTTGGTTTTTTTTTGTCTTTGATACAACTACTGATAAATGCCAGTACAATATTTAGCTCTTTGATGTTTTGTTTTATGGTTCTGGTTCTTATTTTTGGATCATCTGCCATGATGCTGGACAGATAAGTCTACCTTATTATTTCAGATGATAGAGAGCACATTAGAATAATACATAAGTCCCACACAGCAAATTTTTAACTATTCTGCCAGCTCCAAGAATGAAATCACAGTGGAACTGTTTATATGCTTAAAATTAAGAATATTTATGAGCATATGAAGGATCCAGATTCTAGCTGTGAAGATCCTTTGACCATCTATGGTAATCCTTTCCAAAGACAAACATAGCTACAATTACTATAGAAATCAAGTCCTTTCCAAGGAATAGTTATAAAGGCATTTATCAACATAAAATAAGGATAGTAAAAAGATATTTATCTAACAATGTACTCAGACATCTTCAATTTACTCTGAAAAATATTGAATCAAGAAGCAGCAAAGCTTTGGTTTCATATATCATTCATGAAATGGAAGATATCACACTATCCTCAGAGTGCAACTATCTGTTATGATTTGAGAATGGTGCTTTCTAAATCATCTTCAATGTCAATTTTTGCAGTACATACCGCATTTTGGGAAAAGACAACTCAGATTTTAAATTGGCTCAATGTCTTCTAGCTCATGAGTGGTGATAGGGACCCATCTAAAGATAGCTTAACTGGAGGTTGCATGTGAAAAATAACTATTAATTTCAAGAATAGAAACAATTTATTACACAAACAAATTTCTTTTCAAGTATTGTCCCATTTATAAGGGCCTGTATAATGAATATAGAATTCCTAGATAAAAAAAAAGTCACCATTTTCAAAAACTGCCACTTATTCAGCAAGCACGTATCAAACTGCAGTGGCCACCCAGAAATTTCTTATGACAAAGCCTTGTAAGTGACTACATTTCTATGTATTTCCTTATTATTTCACTCTCACATGGATGTAAAAATATATATATATATATATATATATATAACATACATGATAGATGTTTAAAAATTAATCTCATAAATTATAAACTGCAATCTGGAAAGTCATTAATCACTAGGAGAAGATGCTAAGGTCTGAGTCCTTAAAATACCTTAAGCGCTTGAGTGCTTTGTCCGCCTTCCTTCCTTCTGGCTTCAGGTTAATATAATCCACTGACCTTGGGGAGACTTTGACATTGGTCCAAGTTGTTTCATGTTTTAATGGGCTATGATGTCATGTACAACAAAAACCTTATGTCCAAAGAAAAGGCCATCAACAATAAAACTCTACAGTCTTATGTAACTGAATATAGATTTCACTTGTACTCAGCAATGCATATTAATATGGCAGTGAATCACTGCAGCCTGCTACTGTAAGCAATACCATTTTAAAGGAAGGCACTTAGAATAAAACTTGACAGTATATGAAAAATGTTTCCATTTTGCTTTGCTTTAAATTGCTAATCAACCGCTTTCTCTTGATTGCTGTTTCCCAGTTATTTCAAGAAATAACTACATGTTCAAATATACAAGCATCGTTCAAATAAAAATAAACAGAATCAATGTGCTTTTAAAGCTGTTTATGATTGTATATGAATGACACATTAGCTACGCTTCACAATAGATGCATTGTAGGGGGTTTTCTTTATAACTGAAATGTACTTTTCACAGAATAGATTACCTGCTGAGAACTGAGCAGGCTTCAGATATCCTAACCTGTATGCAGGTCGCTTCCAATTGGAGGCATTTCATCTAATTAAAGGCAGAGTTGTGACCTCACTGACATAACATTTGCTCAGTATTAAAAATGCAACTCTTCTTGCCCTGCATATGTTGCCAGTGCTCCTCTAGCTGAGGCAGGGAAGTGTATATCTCAGCCGAGATGCTGCCTCTATCCATTATCATTCTACTTGTTTTATCATTATGTCTATTGTTCAGAGACATAATGATATCCTGCCTTACAATAGGATTTTGACTGCCCAAAGAAACTAATTTTTATACTTTGCCCCTTGCATTTCGATAGGTCAGAAAATGAGACATTACTCACAAGAGTTGCTGAGATAACTTAATTCTCTGTTCTCCTGGTGACTCCCAAACAAAAGCCAATAATATGCTGAGAAATGATAAGCCATGATACACTGAGGTGTTTTTAATCAATGCTAAAGCATCTTATTAACCCTAAGCTTAAGAACTTCATGGCATATTTTTGAGTTTTGTCAGCTGGTACGTTACTAAGTAATTGGATGAAAAGAGCTCTCTGTTTTATGGGTAAAGCACCTCTCTAACTTGTAGCTAGGGGGAAATAGAGCAGAGGGAGTTTTTTCAATAGTCTGGCTGACATAGAAAGAACAAATATTTAGGAGGGACATCTGTGCAGTATCAGGGATAGCCCTGTTAAAAAATTATTTTCTTTAAAAATGGTTGGGGTCACAGGGAAGAGATTTTGTTTCAGACTCGCAGAGGCTCTCCTGAGCTAGTCTTGCAGCGGCACAAGAGTTAAAAAGCCCTTTACTCTGGGTGAGCAAGGTTATGGCTAAGACCTTGAGGACAGAGCTTGCACACTTAGAGCTCAGATCCTTCACTTGCAGAAGCTCACTGACAAAGCTATTCAAGGAGCTTGTGTAGGAGGGCACATAACCTCGACCGCTTTATGTGGTGACTTGTTTGCATTTATTCCTTCCAACCAACCACAGGAGGCCCTAATTTGGTCAATGGGCCATTTTAAACGACTGTGTTGAATGCGCTATGCATGAAAACTATCCATCATTCTGCATTTCCACATAATGGAATAAACTGTACTGCTATGAGTTCTTAAAAAGGGCTAGAAAGCAAAGGACATTTCCCTTATTTGTAAGGAACCACTCCTAAACTTGTTATAGTATTTAAGGGCTGAAGTACATAGGAAAGATAAAAACTTGCGCAAGCTGAAGAAAGTGTTTTTAAAGTTCTTAAGAACTTATATTTTCATCATGCAAACATACTTTGCCAATGAAAACTAAATTACTACACAGGTGACCCCTCAATTCAAACCCTGAAGATGAGTGGACACAATTAGAGAAAATGCCATCTGATAATTTAGGATCACACAGCAACTGCAGTTTTGTAATCTTTGCAGGAACTGTAGGTGAAGATACTCACAAAATAATTTGAAGAAATTGCTTCTGCACGTCTTTTTATTTAACCCACCTTAAAAATCAGTAAAGACTCTATTCTCACATACTGGGCAGACATCTACAGTAGAAAGCCCATATCATTTATTTTTTGTACACAACAGTAGATTTTTTACACAGAGGCAGCTGTAGATTAACTAAATTAATTCCGCTAGTGGTATTCAGATTATTCAATTGCTTATAAACCCACAACTTTTTATTCCCAAGAAAACATCCTAAAACAGTGTATTTTAAAATTGATGAATGCTATGAGTTCATGTGTATCAAGGATTATAGTTGAAGTAGGTACTAATAATGTTTAGCCTGTTTTCATTTCTTGTTGTTTATCCTGGGCATGATTCAAAGTAACAGAAGTTAATGAAAGTTGTCTGCAAAGCTATTAGTTTAAAAAAAAAAAAAAAAAGAAAAGAAAAATTAAAAAAAAAGAGGAAGAGAAAGAGAAAGAGAAACAGAAAGAGAAAGAGAAAAGAGAAAGAAAAATAATATAAAAATAAAAAGAAAAATAAAAATAAAACTACAAAGAAAAAGGAAAAGGAAAAGAAAAAGGAAAAGGAAAAGAAAAAGAAAAACAAAAAGGGAAAGAAAAAGAAAAAGAAAAAGAAAAAGAAAAAGAAAAAGAAAAAGAAAAAGAAAAAGAAAAAGAAAAAGAAAAAGAAAAAGAAAAAGAAAAAGAAAAAGAAAAAGAAAAAGAAAAAGAAAAAGAAAAAGAAAAAGAAAAAGAAAAAGAAAAAGAAGAAAAAGAAAAAGAAGAAAAATAAAAATAAAAATAAAAATAAAAATAAAAATAAAAATAAAAATAAAAATAAAAATAAAAATAAAAAGAAAAAGAAAAAGAAAAAGAAAAAGAAAAAGAAGAAAAAGAAAAAGAAGAAAAATAAAAATAAAAATAAAAATAAAAATAAAAATAAAAATAAAAATAAAAATAAAAATACAAAGAAAAAGAAAAAGAAAAAGAAAAAGAAAAAGAAAAAGAAAAAGAAAAAGAAAAAGAAAAAGAAAAAGAAAAAGAAAAAGAAAAAGAAAAAGAAAAAGAAAAAGAAAAAGAAAAAGAAAAAGAAAAAGAAAAAGAAAAAGAAAAAGAAAAAGAAAAAGAAAAAGAAAAAGAAAAAGAAAAAGGAAAGAAAAAGAAAAAGGAAAAGAAAAAGAAAGAGAAAAAAAATATTGACCTTGCCTAGAAGATACTATTCTTCTGTTGAGTCTTGTAATATTTTTAAAAGAATATATTTTACAAAATACTTCCTTATTCAAGTGAAACCTTCCCTAATTGGTTGTAATTAAAATAAAAGCATCAAATACAGCATAAATATGAATCAGTGGGCCTTCCTCTTTTGGCATCAATTTTTGGAACATCCAGAGATATTTTATGTTTTACTGTAGAATTTTAAAGAGCTGCTGCAGCTGTGGAATAATTTTTAGAAGTCCTGAAACTTCTCTAATGTCTGCTTAAGGCTAAACCATCTTCTGCCCTCACCCTAGAACAGGGGAAAAATACACCTGATACTTCAACAAGGACCATGATGAGATTGAAAGACAAGGGGAGAACACATAGATCAGCCATTTAGGTGCAGCATCAAAGTTGTCCCAGATTCCTTCAGTTCTGAGGTCTTGGACCACCAGTAAAATTGCTGAAAGAACTGATGCCCTTTAAACAGAAAAGTCAACTGAATAGCAATCAGGTTTGTCATTCATTGTTCTTCATATAAATAAAAGATCATGACAGAAGCAAGCGTAGACAATGGTACCAATTCTTTAATGCTATACTTGCAAGCCAAAATATATTAAGCTTTTCCATTTTCCAAGAGGATATTGATCTGCTCATTTTAGGAAGCAATGGAAACTGGGTAAGAACCATTGAAATTGGTGATCTCTTTCTTATAAAAATCATCCATCCAGTAAACCAGCTAATTATGTGGCAAACTTTATTCCAGATGTTCCTGTTCCAAATTTACTTTAATTTTTGAAAAATGTACAGGGCTTTGCTGTGAGCGATGCCTTGACCTCTAACCTACAGAACAGTTTCTTACCTTTTAAGAGATTTACATAGATTTTAAACACTGATAACTACAGAGTTTAGTTGTTTTATAATTTCAGCCACTTTTGGTGTTTACAGATTTCTTTTTAAATTCCCAAAGCAACTCACATTATCGTATGCAAATTTGTGTCTTGTTCAGCCCCATGGGAACCTTTTTAGCTGTGGAGTAGTAGCATAGAAAACCCCTGAAAGCCAGGTGTGATCTATCCTATTCTACTGGTTATAAACAGTTTTTCCCCCAAGCAAGGACTGTGATTAATTTAATTATGTGCCTCTTTTTCAGTTTTACTTCCTACAGTGAGTTTGCAATTGTGCCTAAGCACTAGCTTTAGTAATCAACGTGCTGAAGGGAAGAGTGTCATTCAGAAGAGAAGCATTATTTATATGAACTTTTTACTACATTTTGTAAATGTGCTTAATACTTTCATCTAGTAGTTAATTGTGCTTTTGCAGGCAAAAGAAACTGATTTCACTCAAAAGTGAGATGATGGTTCAGAAGATTTAGCATTTTCGTTTCACTTTTTGCTGTTATGGTATGCACACCTAGACATTTATCTGAAAAGCACGAAAATTTTCCATCTGAAAATAGCTTTTGAGCTATTAATTTAAATGGATCTGTATTTATCACAACTGTAATAGCCAGTGATACTGACACCATTGAGCTAAAAAACTAACTTATTTGGAAAGGGTCTGGTAGAAGGAAATGGTCTGCTAGCAGAGTTGTCCACACTGTGGGGTCCCAAAGATTCTACCTAGTGGAGAAGACTCTTGTGTCATTTTTTTTCCCCATACTGTTTATTTGGACCTTTTCCTTCTGATACAGCAGGCATTTGAAAACTGTGAGTATTTTTTATTCTCACTAATTTGTTCATGTATACTACACAAACCTATACATATCCGTTAAAACTGTAAAATACTTTATCTTAATATGTTAAGGTTATTTTACTACAGTATTCAAAGCATGGTCAATAAAGTTAGGATACAATTTTCCATTGCTTCAAAACAGCACAATTCCACTGTAATCACTGAGTGTAGTCAAAAGATAATGGCTGTATATAGGTAGATATTAAAGAAATTCTACAAACAGGATATTGCGTTAAAATAGAAGAATGGTGAGTCCCTCTTACTCTGAAACTCCATTTAATACATAGATCATTGCAAAGTAACATGGAAGTGAGGAACATCAATAGAATAAAAATACTGAGCTATTAAAAATAAGCCTAAAGAGGTAAAGGAAGAGATGTTACTCAGAACAACAGAAACTGTTCTTCCTGTAGTAAACTTGACAAGAAATAGGAAATCTAATTGCATTTAAACTCAAATACAAATATCAAATCCTGTATTAAGAGAAACCACATTGTTTGAGAATTGACTACAGGCTTCCCTTTTACAGCTGCAATGATCTGTGTCCAACCTAGATAATCAGAACACGTTGTCATCTGAAGGTTTTTTGCAGATCTGAGAGAAATGGATGGCCTTCTCATGTGAATACATAGTCTTTTATGATTCTCAGAGGTGCAGGGGCTGAAATGGTGCTGAGAATTTACTATCTCCATTACAAGCAATGTCACAAGGCACATTGCAAAAACAGATTATGAAAGCTTGTACTGCAGTTTTCTTTTGCAGCTGTTGCTGAAAAAAAGGCTAAATGTTTCAGTTCTTTTTAACAGTTTGTGAATGTCTGCAACATGGGAGGCTCCAACACACAGCCGCATTATGATACCTTAGTTGATCTGCAGTCTTTAGTTCATTAATCCAATGGCTTTGCATACATGTATAGGTAATGCAGCAGTTTAACTTTGTCATTAAGCTGCATGGTCTTTAACATTTAGGGTTCTGGGAGCAATTCACACACAGTTGCTGTGCCTCAGCATGGAGAAGTTAGATTGTTAAATGATACTAATTGTTGTTATGTGTCTGAGCCCCAGCTTTGATTTTCAATAGCCCCTTTTTTCATTTTCAAATTATTTAGATTTGCCAAATGCATGCCACTCTTCCACTCACAGGAGCAACCACAGAGATATCAAAGATAGTTTTCAATTAATTTGTTCAGGTACTGGTGAACACCTCACTGCAGGAGCCTGCAGCTTGGAACAGAGATGAGTTCCCCTTCTTTTCAAAGCAAAACCAGTACCTAATAATGTTTTTCTTTGTATCTGTCTCCATCTTTCCTATTCTTTCACCTCAAATAATTAAGGCAAATAATGAAGTCAGTAAAATATATCAAGTGCATTACAACCATTCTATCTCATTGTGAAAATAAAATTATTTAGTATTTTCATTCCCAGTCTAAGAACTTAAGTCTGGAGACAAGAGACTAATGACCCTCTCATCCACTACAACACTTTGTTAAAATCAGGTCAAGTAGAGGGAAATAGAACCTCATGATGCTGCTTGTATTTTCTCTTAGTAGCCTCCCTTACTCTCAGCACAATCTGTGACACTCAAAGATACACTCCCATAGTAAGCCAGTTTGATATTAAGAGCTCTCTTAGCTCTGATGCTTCAGGCAACATTTTCTTGATGATAGGAAGGGAAGCCATTAAGGAAATGCTTACATTCTTTTCCTGTATGAAAAATTCTACCTCAGGTTTGCTAGGCTAAAATGCCGTGTGTCATGTCTGATTACATGAAACAACATCATTGACATGCATCTGAACTAAAAATGTAAAAAAAAGATATTTTCTGAAAAATTTTTTCTTTTTAAAGATTACACTGTATTTAAATTTATTGGGATGGTAAAGGTATGAAATTCCAGCTTACCCCTCAGGTCAGGAGCTATGTTCACACAGTGGCAACCAAATCTCTGTTGAATTGGCTATCCTGTTTTTCTGAGAAAAGCAATATAAACAGAAGATCAAATGCTTGCTTCTTTAATGTGTCAGCACCTTCTGTCTAGAGGGAACGTTGTGCCAGACAGCATGCTGCATAAGTAGTATAGCAGACAAATTATATTACATCTTGTGGAGCAAGACATAGAAGACATAGAAGTGCCTTGAAATAACTAAATTATATTTTTTGTCTAAATCTGATCCACCACATTGAAAATCAGGTGAAAGAGATGGTATTTGTCTGTCTGTTTTGCTCAAGTGTGACAAAAAACCCTCCTGTCTTATGTGTTGTAAAGCAACTGCTTTCTATTAATTAACTTTACCTAAATATTCATGTCATTATATTCACAAGCTCAGAAAGGCTATAAATAAGATGATATGACGTCCAATGTGATTGCCTTTTTAAAAGCCATTGCATTTTTATGGGTTTTCTGAAAGGACTGATTATGTCAGAGCACAGATAACCAGAATACAATAACATAGTCTTCTTGGTATTTTCCAGATGAACACTAAAAATGTATTCTGAACAACATTATAATGCAAATTTGGGGAAAAAGCCATTAAGAAATATCTTTCAAAGAACATGGACATTAATATGAAATCAAAGATTAGGGAAAATTCATTCAATATACAAAGGATTGTCAGCAAGAGGTAGCTGCAAAAGTGAATTTTGCATATTTGATTTTATATATAAACTGCTACAGCTTAGACAGGTCAGTAAAAATCTAACTCAAGTTTCTTAATACTGTAGGAGCTAAGTCCACTTTTCTTGCATAATTCCATATGATCTTTGGTTCCCAGAGTTATGGAAAATCTTGATATTGAGTTTACAAGGGCTATCTTCTTAGGCTGAAATTGACCTTTTTAAATATATATATGACAAAAAGAAGCAAATAGTTGATATTCACAGTTTAACCAGAAGGACCAGATTCTGTCACTTCTATTCATATTTTCAGTGTCAGCATGGAGCATCTGGGGAGGTGTTAAGGTGACTATTTCTTCATCAGCTTTTTTCTTCTAGTTGTATCTTATGACATCTTTATCTATTGAATAAGAATACAGTATGGGAAAAATTGTTCAACAAAACTTAGTAATTTGGCAGTATTTCTGATCATTACCATGTTTTAAACACAATTTACCAGGAAAAAACCAAAGATTTATATAATACATTGGGAATCAAGAATAAAATTCATCTTAATTGCACAATTCTTAATCTTTCTGAATAGACAATGAAACTCACAGTTGCATGACTAAGTGAAAGATTTGACAACTTTTTCAATTTAGCACACTAAATTACAATTTCATTGAAGCACTCATTCTAGGTTAATTAAAATGCAAGTTGCCAGTAACTGAATTATGTAAATAAGATATTGTACAAGTCATGCAGTAATTACCAATTCTACATTTATAACCTTATTGATTTTCAATAACTTGCACTAAACCTTAAATGTGTAATGTGTAATTAAAGAAAAGATTAAGCATGAAGTGATATGTGAGAGGTTCTGAAAATAAACTGATATGAAATCATTACTTTTCATTCTTTTTCCAATACAGCCTTTCAGAGATGCAAATTTTGATATGGTATATTTTGACCATAGATTGACCAATCCCAGCTTTCAGAAGAGTTAGGCAGTTTGCTGTAGAAAACATAGAAACCCTAATTTCTTACTTACACAGTTTTAGAAAAGGTCAGAATGTCAGTGCTCCTTATTAATCACATTATTTTTATAACTGCACAAGAAATGAGTCTTATCAAATTGATGGGCTCTGGAAGGAGTAAAAGATTAAATTCATCATCTTCTCTCCCTCTTGTTTTCCTCTTTCAAAGTTGTGTCCTAGGGACTTTCATGTGAGACACTCCAACCTAAATATAAAATTCTTCAGTCAAGCAGTCAAAACACTCCCATTTGTTGCAAGTTCAATGGGCACTTCCTTGTAAACTTCACCAGAGCTCCCCCATGATGCAAATAATCAAGTCTAGAAACGGGACATCCCTACTGCAGCCCAAAGTGTGCTCTGGGAGTCTCACTCCCAGTCCCCGGTACAGGAGCTCACACACGACTGTCTAACCCTCTCACCAGATGGAGACTTGGTTATATTATTGGTGAAAAGTCTGAGCAAGACCAAATGGGCAAACATTGATCTTAAATTAATGATTAAATTCTGAATGTTACTTAGTGATAAAATTAGCTCTGTAGTATCAGCTTAATTCTGAATGTTTAAGTATCAGTAACAGTGTCTCAGAGAGTAATTATTGCTTTCCCACAAGAACCCCCAAATTTTTGTCTATGTAATTTTCTAAAATGTGGAATGATGTGGAAGTGGCATTACTGAAACTCTTATAACTGAACTAGTTGCGACAGCACAAGTTATACATCTGTGTACAAAAGTAGGAAATAACCATCCCTTTGGTTAATTAGAATGTAATTACTGTATCACTTCATTAAAGACTTTTTAAATGGTTTAATTTTCTTTTTATTGTAACTTCAGGGCATCTGAAAGGTATTACCATTTAGCAGTTTGCATTTTCAGCCTTCCCAAAGAAACTACTGCTGGTACAAAAGGCCAAAAGGCTGCTGGACTTCACACACTTTACATGGCATATAAAGAGATAATTGCCAACTAGCAGTGTAATTTCAGCTGCTGCAGGCTAATAGCTAAGGTTCAGGCAACAGGCTGTGCCTGGAAAGTACAACCTAGCCCTGGAAATATTTTAGATAGGAGCAGGGAATGGCACCGGATGGTCCTGTCCACCCAGTCAGCACTGCCCTTAGCCCGCCATGCAGCAGAGGTTCCTCCCTGCCCGCCAGCTGCCCAGGGGATGCAGTGGAAACAGGAATTGGGGCTTGCCTCTTCTGCGTTTGTTTTAGTGTGGGCAAAGCTGCCAGAGGAGTCATTCATCAATAGTCTTTATGCTCCCTGGAGAAATAAGGCAGCATTACACTTTGCTGCTACGTAGTGCTGTAATAAGAAAGAGAGGAAGAGGATTAGTCTACTTTGTCCTCATGTACAGATATAGATATAACATTCAAAGGTAATATACAGGTAGGATTCAAATATTGATTATTTAATTTCTTGTTGATAATAGCCTTTAGTCTGAAATGTGCATTTGCAGACCTCCTTTAAAATGTCTGTTATATCCACTTTTAGAAGTCCTTTGATGCAAGTAACATCAGCTATATTGAGACCCATTTAATGTGTTCTTGGAGTGTCCACAGAGGACACCAAAATACCACTAAATTAATGTCTAGTTTACAACAAAAAACTGAACAATTTAGAGAGTTCATCTGTGACAGAAAGTCCCAAAGCGAAGATCCTGGCTGAAGGCAATTGTCACTGCTTCTTTTCAGAGTGTTAGAGATCCCTTTGGCTAGAAAAGAGCCAAACAAAACATTGGGTGTCCAGATAGCCTAAGATCTTGTCTCCCCACATCCAAGTGGCCAGATTAAGAGAGAGGCCTATAAACTAATGGAGGAAATCATTCTTTGCTCACCTCTCTCCAGCCCTTGGTGTTCTTTTTCAAAATGCTCTCTAAATGCTGTAGTCTCATGTGATATATTCTTTACCGTGATATGTCAGACAGCAAGCATCAAGGTCATGTAAGTTTCGGCCATACACAGGTGGTCTTTTCAGGGACAAGATATGAAAATTTTTCTGTTTTAGAATAAAAGCAGTATAAATTGCTTAGAGGGGAGTACAAAGAAATTGTGAGACAAGGTGGAACAAGAAATTTGAATTGCAGCCCCAAATAGCACAAAGGAACTGAAGATGGTCTATGAAGACTCCCTACTTTACTGTGTTACATGGAAGCTTGAGAAGATGCCAGGCATATATACTGCTCTGGCAGACCTTGGTGGCAAAACTGTCTGATTTCGGTGCATGAAGTGAATACTTAGAACAACTTAAACAATTGTTTTGATGAAAATTCAGCCTTAAGGAAAATATGCAAGTAAGTGCTCCACACCCATAAGGTCTGCAAAACTGGACTGCTTGTTCACGTTAAGTGAGAGAAAGTAATGTCAGGCAAAATCTAGGGCCAGTGTTTCAAAAAAGGAAACACTTAACATTCTAGAAAGCAAAACTAAAGCCTGACTTTTTAACTAAAGCACTAACTAAAAGTAAAGCATTAACTAAAGACTGTAACATGCACTTGTCCCATAACTGGATTCTCACCTATCACTCCAATGACTATGGTAAAATAATTTTAACTTGTTAAGTTTAGAAATGAAAGTAATTTATTTTGTTTCTTTCTTAGTCATTAAAAAAAATACAAAACTTCCAGAGAGTATTGAAAAATCCCATAAGGGTCCCAGATTTCATTGACTTTAAAAGGTACTCAGTGCAGCAAGTGATCTGGGATGATCAGGTGTAAGGACATTTGGACTGAACATCAGGCAAAAGCTTGATAACAATGAAATGTAATAGTCTGTGGAATGCTCTCCCCAGGGAAATAGCAATGCCTAAAACTAGACTAGATAAAGCAACAGGAAATACACTGTTGTGCACAACACTGCAATATAGTGTAGGCGAGAAGCGACTCACTTGTTATTTCTTTTCTCTCCTAAAATCTATAATTCTGTGATATTGTTGTGGTTACAGGTAGCTTTACAGCTCTGTTGATAATATCCATTAGGCAGTAGAACACCAATAACTATATAGAAAATGGATAGGGAAGTTTTGTCACATTTAAGATCAGAATAGAAGGCTTGCAGCAGAATGGAGCGGGGTGCAGTTTTTCATCCAAATTAGTTTCAGCAGCTAAGAAAGTTCTGAATAAACCACAGGCCATAACCGTGTGCTAAAAGCCTCATTTGAAAAGGAAAGGGGGCTCCAATGCACATCAAGACTCAGAAGAACACTAGGCAGAAAAAAGAGACATGCACAAGCATTAGATGTATCAGCAGAAGTTACCATCACTGACTATTTTGGTCTGAGTGCAGCAAAGTTCTCTACTGCTTCTCAGGTATTTCTGTGCCTGGACATTCCTGTGAATCTTCTCTTCTGCTGAGAACAGAATATTTCTATCTTCTTTTACTATTCTATAGAACTGAAAAAATAGCATCAGCAAAACCGTATATGATATAAAAGATGCAAAGAAATTTCTTGCTTTGAAAACTCAACGAGAATGAAGTGGTAAAAGACCATGAAAAGAAATAAACTTGCAACACAGAATGGCTCGAAGTGTCAATTTGCTTTTAACTGAACAGTAAGAGGTGTTTCTTTGCAGGAACAAGAAAATTGCACTGGGACTAAAATAGTACCACTTGGTTTAAGCCTGTTGTTAGTAGCAAGAAGGGTAGCTACAAAGAAAGACTAGTGACAAAGGCACATTTGTTCTGTTGAGTGTTGCGGCTGTCTGTATGACAATGTGCTTTTCATATTAGTCCAAATAAATAGAAACCTATTTTCTAAGCAAGTGGAAATTGGAAGTGAGAAAAAGAGAAACAGTATCTGATCTTGATGCCATTGAGCTTTAGAAAAAATTAATTTATCCTTTGTTGTAAATTCTTTTATCGTGAGAATCTTTATCAACCGCAACATTATGTTTGCAGCAATGTCCTGAGGCAAGCAGAAGAAATTCACTCAGTGCCACAGTAAATGCTCATCTTCAGATTGTACAGGGATGATCAGTTCAAAGCACAAACAATAGCATTTAAACAAGTAATAAAAAATGAACAAAACCAAAGTAACTATTTAATTAAAAGGCAGTCTCCTGAGCGATGAAGGGCCTAGAGAGGGATGGATACCCCCACAGCAAATCTTCAGCAGAAAGGCTAGTGTGAGGAAAAGCAGTTTAAAAGAAAAATCACTTTCAGAGGAAATTTTTTCTTTTTTTTCGAATGTGTTGAATCAGATTTTAAAACCTAAGGATCAAATAAAATAAAATTGATGGTAAAGACTGATTTGGTAGGTAGCTGCAAAAGATCATTCAGCTCTAACTCCTTTTCTTGAAACAGTGATGAAGAATTGGTTACTAGTGCAATCAAATCTGCCTTTTCCCTACTGTAGATGCCCTTTTAAGAAAAGCATATTAAATTTTACACATAGGGTTTGGCTTTTTATTTTTACCATTGCCTCGAATGGGCACAAAATATAGCTCTAAATTGCTTTCTTTGCAAGAAGACCAACAAAAGGACTACATAATGAATTAAACTCTTATCTCTGGGGGTGATTCCAGCAGATCAGCTATGGTCTGTAGAAAGAATTGTACATGCTTCTGATCTTTACCATCCTCAGTCATGATGACATTGCTGCAGCTTACTCAGTGCTTATACTGCTCATTGGTTGGGTAGCAACCTTTAGGCACCAAAGCTAGTTGATCCAATGTTTTTCACAAGCACTAAATCCATTCCTACTATCTACAAGTAAATAATGAATGATCTTAAACCATTGACTTTTCAGGAGAGGCCACTCAGCCAGGGTGACATGACCATTCTGCCTGAAGGTCCCATTAAGGTTAGTTAGATACCACTCCTGCATGCAGTAACATTTCATTTCAATAAGGTCTGAGAGAAAGGTTCTTATCCTTTCAGACCAAATACCCCTGAAGATGTTATCCAACATTAAAAACCAAACAAACAAATGAACACCACAAAAACTGAAATTAAAAACAAACAAAAAAAAAACCCCAGCAATAAGGAGATCCAAGAAATTGTCATCTAGGAAAAGAATCTGGAAGAGTATTCATCTTGTGAAGGTCTTAAGAAGCAAACAGTTGTCCAGTTATTAAGGTCTGACATACTGTAAACCTAAGTTCATTTTAATTTGATTAGCAAGTAATGGAATATTCAAAAGACTGACACATGCTGGGGAAGACCCCAGTACTAGTGATGGTTACTGGAGGTCATATACTCTGAAAAGTGCATGAAAGAAGAAAAGGAATGCAAAGCTTATAGGGAAAGGTAATAAGTTTTAAGAAAGCAGATGATCTGTTGGTAAAAAAAAAATGAACACACAACCAAATTCTTGGGCTTACAAGCACTTCTTTGATTCTGAAGCAGCAGACATTGCACATGGTCTCTCTTGATTGCCTTTTCCAAGAAAATAGAATGTGTTCTTACAGTTTAACTTTCCCTTTTTAGCCACCCATCTGTGTTTCAGCAGAACTTTGCTAGCAAAAATGCCATTGTCTGTATTCCTCAAGAGACCAAATTCAGTGAAATACACATTGGCCATATTGATTCCTGTGCCTCTTTCAGCCACTGTGTGGATAAAAACTGTTATGTCTTGGCAAAACATAACAAACCAAAGCTTTATTGAAATTCCAAGGTCCACATTCCAAGGTTGAGAAATCCCATATAAAAGGCCACATGCATCCTTGTATTGCCTGCAAGCTGTAAGGGATAGAAACAGCAGTCTTTAACTGTTATATCTCGGCAAAAATGGGATGGAGTTTCACAGGATGAGGAAGGGGAACCTCCTTCATTTTTTGCTTCTGCTGAATTTCAAAAATTTCCTGTAAGTGGCTGAGATGTTTGAATTTATTTGATTTCATTTTTGTCAGTTTCATGAAACTTTAATGGTGAAACTATTAGAAAACGTACATGTGAGTTTCCCTACAGCTGTTCTGGCTCATCCCTCAAATACACACTTCAAGTTCAAAGGGAACTCTTGGCTGCTTAGTCCTTTTGAAAATGATTGTATTAATTCAAGAGGCTTACTTCTGGCCTCTGTTTTTCTAAAACAAAGCATTCAGCCACATATGTGTGTACCTTTACCTTCTTGCCTCAAGGCCATCCTGAAATCCTTTTCCATTTTCATTGTGCTGGTTTTGGCTGGGATAGAGTTAATTTTCTTCATAGTAGCTAGTATGGGCTGTGTTTTGGATTTGTGCTGGAAACAGTGTTCATAATGCAGACATGTTTTAGTTACTGCTGAGCAGCGCTTACACAGTCAAAGCCTTTTCTGTTTCTCACCCCACCCCAGCAGCAGATGGCTGGGGGTGCACAAGAAGCTGGGAGGGGACATGGCTGGGACAGCTGACCCCAACTGACCGAAGGGATATTCCATGCCATATGACACCATGCTCAGCATATTAAGCTGGGGGAAGAAAAAGGAAGGGAGAGACATTCAGAGTGATGGCATTTTTTCTTCCCAGGTAACCATTTCGTGTGATGGAGCCGTGCTTTCCTGGAGATGGCTGAACATCTCCCTGCCAATGGGAAGTGGTGAATGAATTCCTTTTTTTTGCTTTGCTTGTGTGTGCAGCTTTTGCCTTACCTATTAAACTGTCTTTATCTCAATCCATGAGTTTTCTCACTTTTACTCTTCTGATTCTCTCCCCCATCCCACTGTGGGGGAGTGAGTGAGCAGCTGCGTGGGGCTTAGTTGCTGGCTAGGCTTAAATCACAACAGGCCTTCTGGCAGGAAATTTTCTTTTCAAAGGCAGTAAAGCCAGAGTAAGGACTACAGGGAAGGCTATCTATAGGAAGGAAGGCTGTCTATATCAATTTCATTGTATATCTTTAGATTTAGGGGTATCATTCTTGTTCTTTCCCTGGCCCATCTCTCTTCAGCCCAAACATACATTGCTCACTAGTTTAATGTTCTAGTCTTCTAAAGAACTCAATTTTTAGGACAGTTTAAGATCCACATTATTACAGCGTTTGATAATCTTGCGCATAGAGTATTTTGTAGAAGAGAAAAAATTATGTGTTTTTTGCTGACAGAACAAAGTAGACGACTTGAATTTACAGCAGCTTGTGCCCACAGGCAAAGTGTACGGTTGTCTTCAGTCCATTCTTTGAGCTACAAAGAATCAATTATTTTTTCCTGTTGCTATTGGGCTTAGATCTCTCCATAGCACTGTTAACTAATTCTTGAGACACACTTCAGCAGTTTTACTTCCTGTGAAATAGATGAATAATATCTGTAATTATGTGGTCCTGAGTAATCTGAGAGTAACTTTCTTCTTTGCTCCCACAGTACATGAATCTTAATTTGGATTGTAGATTTGTAATAATTTCCTGGTTCATAAGCAAGTGAACAGATTTCTAGTTTTTGGAAGCTAATGATCTTGTTTAGAAGCATCAGTTAGTACTTCTGCTTCGGGAGTGGACTATCTTGTTTCTTTTCAGCAACAAGAAGTCTTACCCGTCTTCATGAGCAATGGTCTTACTACTAGTTTTCATATTAACATCTCGTAGCAACAGAAATAAAGCTCTCTATCTTTTTTGTTTGGTGTATGTTTTGTTGAGCTATATGCCCTTGGCAAAATATTGACTGTCCCATTTCCCTCACAAGGAAACAGGTAAAGTCAGTTAATGAGCTGCCAAGCACGATACACTGGGTAAAAAACAGAGCCAGGAAAAGAACCACAAGACTTTCCACATCTCCTGCTTAATTTATTAAAATTTTCCTCTAGAAGACTTTTTCCTAGTGTTAATAAGATTTCTGGTAAATTCTAATTACAGACTAAGAGATTAAGTTTAAGTGACATCTATATTTAAAAAAAAAAGCAGGAAGAAGACACAAATCCCATTTTGTTGCCTCTTACAGTATCTGAATTAGAACTGCCAGTTTTCCTTACCGATGAAAAGAATCTCAGTGAAATATATCATTATATTCAAACCACATTTTGGAAAAAAAAGGCTTCTTGAATCTCACAAATCTAGTGTAATGACAATAACCAAAAGCTTTTAAAAACCAGACTTTATTGCACCAGCTATTTTTGATCTTGCCTGAGAACAGAGCACATCTGTCACCAGACAACAGGAAAATGCTGTGCTGAGATACAGTCCAACAAGTGAGCACACCATTTTGTTACATTTTACTCTACTCTGACTACCCTCCAGATTTATGTCCCAATTACCAGAGCTGCAAATGAGAACATAGAAGCATTTTATGACCAATTCAGGGAGTGATTGACAAAAATGTAGGAATAGTACAGGCATAGTTACAAGTGACCTCAGTATAAATTTGGGCACTTGATCTATTATTAAAAGCTCTTCCACCAATATATCTTGATTTTAGATAGGGTCAGGGGCTTTTGGTGCTTTCTAATTACAATGGATTGAGTTTGATGAGTAATCCATTGGACTTTAAGACTTCTCATTCAAAACACAATCTGAAACTAATAACCTCCATTTAAGTCCAGAAGTTCTGTCCTAACTTTCCTGTCCTTAATGTTTTCAGCTGTTTATATTCATCTTAGAGTAATCTGTATGCACTAAGGGATGCATAATCAATTCATTGATCTAGCCCTCTGAATTTGGGACTTACATCATAGCTAAGCCCTTGTAGTGCACAATATCCAGCACAATTATGAGCTAAGGACGAAATGGCATATGAGTGATTTGAACACGGAGAAACGTGTTCCTACAGCAAATGTGTTCCTTCAGATAAGTACAGGTGACAGGTTATTACCTGTTCAAATATCTCAGAATCTTAATCTTTCTCTCCTTTCCATTTCAGTTTGCATTTTGCTGATCTGGTGACCGTGCCCAGTGGTGTATCGGAAGCACTGAACAGAACTTAAAGGCATGCTTTTGAATAACATATCTGAAAGTGAAAGATCAAAAACGTTCATTGATGAGTAGAAGAGTCAGGCATGCACTGACATGTTGTCTTGTTGCTTTCTCAGTGTCTCACCTTCTTTGGACCCTACTTACAAGAACCATTATTCACTTCTCTTATTTTAAGATTACGTTTAACTGAATTTAAGTGTATACATATATGTATACACACAAGATAAAAAGAGGAAGAACTTAGTAATAATACTGATTGGATGACCCTGGGAGCAAGGTTTATTAATTTTTATTAAATGTATTCTCTCAACTAGCATGCCTGAAGACTTCTAATTATGATGCTGAATTAGCAGTCAAGTGGCATTGTTTGTTCTTTAAAATTATGGGGTGTACTTTTAGTTAAATGATTAATGATGCATATTAATAAAGAACTGAGTTTCTTCAGCAAAGTACCAGCTTGGGAAATAAAATGAGAAATTAAATTAGCTCTTTTGAGATGTGTCTGAATTTTTTTTTTTTTTTCAAACCATGCACTTTACTGTTTCACATAGATGAAAAACATTGTCTTTGGCTTTAGTTTGCAGTGTGAAAACCTAAGGCTTCAAAATAAATGCAGGCTCAGAATTTTATGGCAACAGGTTCTACAGGTTATATAGAAAACTTATGCCAATACATGCATGAAACAGATCAGAACATAACTAAATGAATACCTCTCTATTTGCCTTTGCAGGAAAGGGTGAGTCAATGAGCTTGTGCCATCTGCAAGAGCAGCAATGTTCCCCTCTGCTGGAAAGAAACTCTCCCCACCCAGGAGGGTGAAAGATTTACTTCCTTGAAAGGCAATGTGAACCCCAAGTTTTTGCCTTCTCCCTTTTGCAGTCCTTTACTTAATGTAAGATTCCCCACTGCAGCAGAGGTCAGGAGCATAGTCAGGTTGTTTGCAGATATCAGAAGACACTGATGATATCTTAAGTTTCACGTTTTGTGTTACAAGCATTTAAATCCTCCCTGCACACATGCTTATTTTGTCCCCATAGCTAGTTGCCTGTCCCTGTTTGTAGCTGGCATTGACTGCCTGTAAATTAGAGTTTCCCAGAGCATAAATGACCCACTGTCAGAAAGTGCAAAATAACTGATTGAGTATGCCAAAATCTGGGGTAGTCTCACTGAATACTGCCCCATTTCTAGCACTGATGGAGGAACTGAGTAGACCATCATTACCAGAGGGGGCCAAGGACAGGCTCCATCAAGGTTAGCTGCTGTGCAACCCTCCTGTTCCTCTGGTAGCAGCAGCCCAAGCAGTAAATTTGGTTTTCTGGTGTTTTTCCATGAGTTCTCATTTCACCTTTGTTCCTTAACAGTCTATGTTCAAGCCTGTGTTTGTATAACAAACTTCAATGTTGTCTGTACCTACCTGGATCTGAAGCCTGGATGATATCAATTTAGCTGATTTCATAATATCTCAGATCTGGAATCAGTAGGCTGAAAAAGGAAATATGCTTTCATGCTCTCAGTGATGGGTTCAGGAAACCCAAAGTCCAGCTGGAGTTGAGTCTGGTGAGGGACTTGAAGGGCAACTAGAAGGCCTTCTACATCAACAGCAGAAGGAAGACATGGGAAAAGTGGACTTGCTGCTGAATGGGGTAGGGGCATTGATCATGAAGGACTTGGAAAAGGCTGAGGTACTTAAGGACCTCTTTGCCTCAGTCTTTACCACTAAGACTGGCCGTTGGGAATCCCAGGGCCCTGCCACCATGGGGAAAGTCTGAAGCAAGGAAGACATCCTTGGTGGAGGAGGTCTTGGACTAGACAATCTCCAGAGGTCCCTGCTAACCACAACCATTCTGTTGTTCTGTGATTCTGTGAAAGGTGAGAATATTTCAATCTTCAGTGTTTGGGGAAGAGCTTAAAAACATAAAATGATGAACCTACAAATATCTCAGAGATCAAAGCTTGTCGGTATTTATTGATCTCTTTTACTAGATCTCATACTGACCAAGTCTCACACCATTCTAGCTTAGTTCTTTCAACTTTCCTGACAGTTATTACAAGATGTGAAGACATTCACCTTACTAGGTCTAGAGGATTTTAAGGATAATACAGTCCGCCTTGACCTATATCAATAATCAGTTGCTAGTAATCTCTTCCTGCCTATGCAGGATAATAACTCGGAAAACAGCACCATAACACTTTAATAAAAAGGACTATCACAGTAGAGAGGAATAAGCTCATATTCTCTGTTTATTTCACATTGTACTGTAGTTTTCAAAGGATGAAAAGGTCCATTCTCAAAAAATTGCAGTGATTCCACTTCATAATTAAAGTTAAGAATGCAGACTTCTGACCCCTAGCTTCCTTGCTCACAGGAGGCACCTGAATGACCCCATACGCAGCCACAAAATAAAGGATCCAAAAATAAAAAAAGAAATAGGAATAGTTCCCCCAGTGAAATGAAACTTTTCCACTAGATTCAAAAGGCAAGCTGCCTTGAGGCATGTTCAGTCTGGTGACAGAGCTATCATTCAGGATTTGCTTGTGCTGATTCAGTATATGGCACTTGATTCTCTGTTAGAATAAAATAAATTCTCTATCAAGCTTTTGGGCCCTTTGCTTTTCTAGAAATGGAAACCTTCAAATGAGAAGCGCATTTTAGCTGTTTAGTGTTGTTAAAGATTTTGTACCATTTAGATCCTGATGTCCTAGTCAAATTCCAACTTAGCTAATTCATTTCTGCCTCTAACACTCTCCAGTTCTACTGGTAAATTTATTTTCCACTTTCCAGTCTTAATTGTGATGTAATAACATTACTATTTAATCTTATCACAGTTGTTTTGTTTTAACACAGGAGGATTTAGCTTCAGAACTGAAAATTAAAAGCCATTCTATGTGGTAAATGTATCACCTTAGAACTGCTCTGGAGCCAAAATATACTCTACACTTGTGAGTTTCAGTTGGTTTTCCAGGAGAGGTTACACAGGTCTCCGTGTACAAATGGCAGATGTACCTTTTCAGGCAGTTTGTCTATCCTTAAACATTTAAAGTTCCCCTTTTTTATTTACATTAACAGAGACACAGGCAGGTGTGCACACACACGCGCGCACACACACACACTAATGTTACTTCTCCCCTTTAAGGCTGCCTGAAACACCGCTCTGTATCTTCCCTGCTGATGTTTTTTTCCACTTTACAGTTTCAAAGTTGAGTATGTCTGATGACACACTGTGAAAAATAAACACAAAAGAAGACTTTTTCTTCCTTCTGTAGTTTGTGAAGGGAAGTAAAGATGTACTTTCTTAGGAACGGTCAAGACGTAGGTTTATTGCTTGTTCAGTGAAGATAGTCTTTTCATGTTATCAAAGCAAACCATGAAAATGCATAAGAGATAAAGGCAACAGCATTCTCTTCAACCTTTTTTTTTAAAAAAAAGATTCATTTTGAAAACATTTTCCACTCAGAACAAATTTCCTTCAAAGGAGGAGGTTTTCTGTGTCATTTTTATGTTAAATATTCTTATTTATTGTGCTGGTTTTGGCTGAGAAGGGGTTAATTCTCCTCACTGTGGGGGTCGGCTACCTTTCCAGCTTCCCGCGCTCTGCCGCGTGGCGGGGGGGGGGGCTGGGAGGGGCAGGGCCATGGTGGGGGCGGCTGACCCCGACTGGCCAATGGCAGGTTCATTCCATACCATGTGACACCATGACCAATATATTGAGGTGGGGGCAGTTGCAGCGAGGGCGGAGGCGGCGCGGCGTCGGGTCGGCGGGCGGCGCGCGGCTGCGGCGCGGGCAGTTTGTTCCGGCGGTTCGTTCCCCCTCTCCCCTCCCTTCCCCCCAACCCCCCGGGGCTTTGCGCCTCTCGTTGTTCTCCTTTACATTGCATTTCTACTGTTGTTTTCTTTTAATTCTCGTTGTTCTCCTTTACATTGCATTTCTACTGTTGTTTTCTTTTAATTTTAATTATTAAACTGTTCTTATCCCAACCCACGAGCGTTACCCTCCTGATTCTCTCCCCCATCTACGGGTGGGGCAGTGAGCGAGCGACTGTGTGGGGCTGAGCTGCCGCTAAACCACGACAGTCTTTTTGGCGCCCAACGTGGGGCTCAAGGGTTGGAGATAACAACAGCTGCTGGTCACAGCACCATGTTGTCCTTTTTGCAGTTGGTGTTACAGATTGGTGTTGGTTTGTTGAGTCTGCTGTGTTCTGCTGTGATTAGTAATGTTTTGCCTACAAGATTTGTTATACAAACACTCGTTTTCAGCTTTATCTTGTATTTGGGGTTTTTGCTGAAACCGTTACTGTACTTTGGATACCACCTTGTTGAGGCAATTAGCAATTATACCTCCTCCTCTGAGAGATTTTATATGGAGGAAATACAGAATAATACCTTTGCAACTTTGTTCTATGATGTCTGTGCCTTTGTTACAACAACGTCTTTGTATCTTGAACATCCTTGGGTGGTTAAGGTGCACTTATTGTTAGTTTTTGGGCAGGTTGTTTTGGTTTTGACTAAGCAACTTAAGAATATCACCCAGAAATCTGCCCCGAGGCTTGATAGTTACGAGTGGCAGGGCATGTGGGATAGCATGGGCAAATACCTAGGGCAGTGGGCACCCCCAGTGTTTTGGAGTTTCACCCCTGAACAAGTGCAGAATCCTAAAAAACTAGTAGAATATTTGGAGAAAGTATGTTGTTACGCTGGGAACTCCAGAGAGACACAGATAACTGCAACATGCTGGGGTCTGGCCCATGCATACCGAGCCCTGCTCAACAGCATTCAATGCCCCCAGGGGGAAGAGAATGTCTGTGGATTGAAATGCAAAGTGACTGGCGCTGTAGACAATCCAGCCCGGACGACAGGCACTGCAGCCACTCAAACCCCCACAACAAGTACCAGAGCTAGCTCAGAAAATAAACCCGTACCAGTATCAGTTGCCCCCATACACAAGACAAAATATTGGAAGCGGACATCAACTCGTTTAGAACGGGATGATGAAGAACCAGGGCCATCGCGGGGAGAGCAGGGAGAAGTAATAAATGAAATAGAGACCACCCGATCCCTGTCCTTAAGCGAGTTGCGAGATATGCGAAAAGATTATAGCCGTCGTTCAGGTGAGCACATTGTCACCTGGCTGCTCCGATGCTGGGATAATGGGGCCAGTAGCCTGGAACTAGAGGGAAAAGAAGCCAAACAATTGGGATCCCTTTCTGGGGAAGGGGGCGTTGACAAAGCAATAGGAAAAAAGCCACAAGCCCTCAGCCTCTGGAGGCGACTCCTGTCTGGAGTGAAGGAAAGGTATCCCTTTAAAGAAGATGTTACATATCGCCCAGGAAAATGGACAACTATGGAGAAAGGCATCCAGTATCTAAGGGAATTAGCTGTGTTTGAGGTGATTTATGGTGACCTGGATGATCAACGGTCATCCAAAGATCCAGATGAAGCCGAGTGCACACGACCCATGTGGCGGAAGTTTGTACGGAGCGCACCATCTTCGCATGCAAACTCATTGGCAGTGATGTCCTGGAAAGATGACGAGACACCAACGGTGGCAGAGGTGATAGATAGACTCCGAGATTACGACACAAATATCTCTTCCTCGCTTGTCTCTGCTGTGGAGAAACTATCCCAAGAGGTCCAGCAACTCAAAGAAGATCTGTCCTACTCCCCACCTCGACAGAGCAGTGTCTCAGCTGTTAGGAATAAGCGTCCTTTGGCTCAAAGAAGGGGATACACACCACGGGCCACCCTATGGTTCTACCTGCGTGACCACGGAGAGGACATGATGAGGTGGGATGGCAAGCCTACCTCGACCCTACAGGCATGGGTGCATGAACTGCAAGGAAGAACAGTCACTCAGGGGGGCTCTTCCAGGAAAGCTGCTGCTCCAATTTCCAGTGAACAAGTCCCCAGACAGAGGAGTAGAAGCGCAGATTTTATTTCTAAGTGTAATAGAGGGACTCCTGATTCACATTTGCAGGAAGTGAGTTGTGACTGCCATGATCAGGACTAGAGGGGCCCTGCCTCCAGCCGGGTGGAGGAAAGGGATAACCGGGCTTACTGGACTGTGTGGATCCGATGGCCTGGCACGTCCGACCCACAGGAGTATAAAGCTTTAGTGGACACCGGCGCACAGTGCACCTTAATGCCATCGAACTATATAGGGGCAGAACCCATCAGCATTGCTGGAGTGACAGGGGGATCCCAAGAGCTAACTGTATTGGAGGCCGAAGTGAGCCTAACTGGCAATGAGTGGCAGAAGCACCCCATTGTGACTGGCCCAGAGGCTCCGTGCATCCTTGGCATAGACTACCTCAGGAAAGGGTATTTCAAGGACCCAAAAGGTTACAAGTGGGCTTTTGGTGTAGCTGCCTTGGAGACGGAGGAAACTGAACAGCTGTCTACCTTGCCCGGTCTCTCAAAGGACCCTTCTGTGGTGGGGTTGCTGAAGGTCAAAGAACAACAGGTGCCAATCGCCACCACAACAGTGCACCGGCGGCAATATCGCACCAACAGAGACTCTCTGATCCCCATCCATAAACTCATTCACCAACTGAGGAGCCAAGGAGTCATCAGTAAAACCCACTCACCCTTTAACAGTCCCATATGGCCAGTCCGGAAGTCTAATGGAGAGTGGAGACTAACAGTAGACTATCGTGGCCTGAATGAAGTCACTCCACCGTTGAGTGCTGCCGTGCCAGACATGCTAGAACTTCAATACGAACTGGAGTCAAAGGCGGCCAAGTGGTATGCCACAATTGATATTGCTAATGCATTCTTCTCAATCCCTCTGGCAGCAGAGTGCAGGCCACAGTTTGCTTTCACATGGAGGGGCGTCCAGTATACCTGGAATCGACTGCCCCAGGGGTGGAAACACAGTCCTACCATTTGCCATGGACTGATTCAGACTGTACTGGAACAGGGAGAAGCTCCAGAACACCTTCAGTACATTGATGACATCATTGTGTGGGGCAGCACAGCGGAAGAAGTTTTTGAGAAAGGAGAGAAAATAGTCCAAATCCTTCTGAAAGCTGGTTTTGCCATAAAACAAAGTAAGGTGAAGGGACCTGCACGAGAAATCCAGTTCTTAGGAATCAAATGGCAAGATGGTCGTCGTCATATTCCAATGGATGTGATCAACAAAATAGCAGCCATGTCTCCACCAACTAGCAAAAAGGAAACACAAGCTTTCTTGGGCGTTGTGGGTTTTTTGGAGAATGCATATTCCAAATTACAGTCTGATTGTAAGCCCTCTCTATCAAGTGACCCGGAAAAAGAATGATTTCAAATGGGGCCCTGAGCAACAACAAGCCTTTGAACAGATTAAACGAGAAATAGTCCATGCAGTAGCTCTTGGGCCAGTCCGGGCAGGACAAGATGTAAAAAATGTGCTCTACACTGCAGCCGGGGAGAATGGCCCTACCTGGAGCCTCTGGCAGAAAGCACCAGGGGAGACCCGGGGTCGACCCCTAGGGTTTTGGAGTCGGGGATACAGAGGGTCCGAAGCCCGCTATACTCCAACTGAAAAAGAGATATTGGCAGCATATGAAGGGGTTCGAGCTGCTTCAGAAGTGGTTGGTCCTGAAGCACAGTTGCTCCTGGCACCCCGACTGCCAGTGCTGGGCTGGATGTTCAAAGGAAACATCCCCTCTACACACCATGCAACTGATGCTACGTGGAGTAAATGGGTTGCACTGATTACCCAGCGGGCTCGAGTAGGAAACCCCAGTCGCCCAGGAATCTTGGAAGTGATTATGGACTGGCCAGAAGGCAAAGATTTTGGATTATCACCAGAGGAGGAGGTGACACGTGCTGAAGAAGCCCCACTGTATAACCAACTGCCAGAAAATGAGAAGCAATACGCCCTGTTCACTGATGGGTCCTGTCGCCTTGTGGGAAAGCACCGGAGATGGAAGGCTGCTGTATGGAGTCCTACACGACAAGTAGCAGAAACTGCTGAAGGAGAAGGTGAATCGAGCCAGTTTGCAGAGGTAAAGGCCATCCAGCTGGCCTTAGACATCGCTGAACGAGAAAAGTGGCCAGTGCTCTATCTCTATACTGACTCCTGGATGGTGGCAAATGCCTTGTGGGGCTGGCTGCAGCAATGGAAGCAAAGCAACTGGCAGCGCAGAGGCAAACCCATCTGGGCTGCCGCACTGTGGCAAGATATTGCTGCCCGGGTAGAGAACCTGGTTGTAAAGGTACGTCATGTGGATGCTCACGTTCCCAAGAGTCGGGCCACTGAAGAACATCGGAACAACCAGCAGGTAGATCAGGCTGCCAAGATTGAAGTGGCTGAGGTGGATCTGGACTGGCAGCATAAGGGTGAACTATTTCTAGCTCGGTGGGCCCATGACACCTCAGGTCATCAAGGGAGAGATGCAACATACAGGTGGGCTCGTGATCGAGGGGTGGACTTGACCATGGATATTATTGCACAGGTTATCCACGAATGTGACACATGCGCTGCAATCAAGCAAGCGAAGCGGGTAAAGCCTCTGTGGTATGGGGGACGATGGCTGAAATATAAATATGGGGAGGCCTGGCAAATTGACTATATCACACTCCCACAGACCCGCCAAGGCAAGCGCCATGTGCTGTCAATGGTAGAAACAACGACTGGCTGGCTGGAAACATATCCTGTCCCCCACGCCACCGCCCGGAACACTATCCTGGGCCTTGAGAAACAAGTCCTGTGGCGACATGGCACCCCAGAGAGAATTGAGTCAGACAACGGGACTCATTTCCGAAATAGCCTCATAGACATCTGGGCCAAAGAGCATGGCATTGAGTGGGTGTATCACATCCCCTATCACGCACCAGCCTCTGGGAAAATTGAACGGTACAATGGACTGTTAAAAACTACACTGAGAGCAATGGGGGGTGGAACATTCAAGCACTGGGATACACATTTAGCAAAAGCCACGTGGTTAGTCAACACGAGGGGATCTGCCAACCGAGCTGGCCCTGCCCAGTCAGAATCCTTACGTACTGTGGAAGGGGATAGAGTCCCTGTAGTGCACACAAAAAGTATGCTGGGCAAAACAGTCTGGGTTCTTCCTGCCTCCGGCAAAGGCAAACCCATTCGTGGGATTGCTTTTGCTCGAGGACCTGGGTGCACTTGGTGGGTGATGCGGGAGGATGGAGAAATCCGATGTGTGCCTCAAGAGGATTTGATTTTGGGTGAAAACAGTCAATGAACTGAATGGCACAATGTGAACTGCTATATAATACTGTGTGTCACCTCTGTGTTGTACCAATGATATCAGAGTACGAGCCTCCCAACCCGTGGAAGATCAACTATGAAACAAGCCGTGCAGCAGTGATGGAACGATGACTGACTCGGTATGCAGCGACCCAACGCCACACACCATCTCTCCCACCCGGAAAGACTGATACAACAGATGGAGCCCAGAGTCATGGACTGGATGAACTCAATGGACATTTTTAATGGACATTGTACAGGGAAGGTCCATGAACTAAGGGAATGATGTCTGTGTATTATGTTAAAGGATGGGAAGGGGAGGGGTGGTGGTTGGTATGGTTGTATTGCATCATATGGGACCTGGGCATGGTGTAAATGGTATGGAATAAGGGGTGGAGAATGTGCTGGTTTTGGCTGAGAAGGGGTTAATTCTCCTCACTGTGGGGGTCGGCTACCTTTCCAGCTTCCCGCGCTCTGCCGCGTGGCGGGGGGGGGCTGGGAGGGGCAGGGCCATGGTGGGGGCGGCTGACCCCGACTGGCCAATGGCAGGTTCATTCCATACCATGTGACACCATGACCAATATATTGAGGTGGGGGCAGTTGCAGCGAGGGCGGAGGCGGCGCGGCGTCGGGTCGGCGGGCGGCGCGCGGCTGCGGCGCGGGCAGTTTGTTCCGGCGGTTCGTTCCCCCTCTCCCCTCCCTTCCCCCCAACCCCCCGGGGCTTTGCGCCTCTCGTTGTTCTCCTTTACATTGCATTTCTACTGTTGTTTTCTTTTAATTCTCGTTGTTCTCCTTTACATTGCATTTCTACTGTTGTTTTCTTTTAATTTTAATTATTAAACTGTTCTTATCCCAACCCACGAGCGTTACCCTCCTGATTCTCTCCCCCATCTACGGGTGGGGCAGTGAGCGAGCGACTGTGTGGGGCTGAGCTGCCGCTAAACCACGACATTTATTAAATTATTTCACTAAAAACCTATAGGGTTGATCATATCACCTGCAATACTTAACTTGTAAAATTGTCATTTGAACCTTTATTTTTAGCTAGAAACTGATATAACTGTTGCCCAAAGAATGCCCACTCAAAACAGTGGCCTGGGTTACAGAGGGATATGACTTTTCCATATCACACCACAAATCACTAAAACTAAACAAGGTCAACATGCCCCAGATGACTTTTGTTTTACTTCCCATGCTGAGCATCTATCAGGGCATGCAAACATTGATACTGCCATGCAGTGACACCTAGGGTGTAGCTGCGTTCTCAGGGGGTATAACAGGGTGCTTTCCAGTTAAACCTGAGGACACCCATCAGTGGTGTATTTAGACAAAATACAGGAGTAATTCTCTTCACAATTCCACTACAGCAACAGGATTTATTTGGCAAAAAGCATTTCCTCCATCTCTATTTTTAGCAGAGTCAATCTGGAGTGACTGTTTTAATCAGTGACTCTGCTCCTCAGTTCAGCTGGTTTACTATTTTCCATTGTTAGAAAAATGTCCAAGTTGGATCCCAGATCCTTGATTATTTTAAAGAACCTTCACTTTGGACAGTTCTCAGGGTTGAATTCTAATTGCCTTTAACCATGGATTTTAGATTTCATAGTCCATTTCCTTCATCCGTCATGTCACTTCATCACCTTATTTCTATTGTTCAGACAATTTTAGGATAACCTTAGGCAGATCCTGTTGTCATTATTTTCCCTTCAAAATTATTGAACAATTGGTTGGATTTTTTTTTTCTTTCCAAAGCATAATCTAATTACTATGAAATTAAAATTTTCCACAGGAAACTTGCTAATACTTTTATGTCTGGAAATCTTTCAAAAGAAATGTAGACTTCAGTGATATTTTCATACTTTAAAATTTTATTTGTCAAACTAAATTTCATTTTGAGGTAGTCTGAATTTGATGTTTGTCTATATAAACTGCTGTGTTGCACCAAGCTCTCTTTCCCTTCTACAGCCAGCTTTTCCTGGTCTACATCTTCCCTGCCACTATGTGGTTTCCCCTCTGGTTTAAGGGTTTGTTTGTGGTGGTTACAGGGTATGGCTGAACCTGTAACACTAAATTACATTTCCTAGCATATGTGATGACAGCTCAGGATGATCTTTAGCAGACTTAAAATTAAAATTTTGAACATTTCCAAATATAACTTTTTTCTGATGTTTTTTTGTCTGAGAAAACGTTCAATAATGTGGAAAATAAATGTTTTAGCAGTCATTATTTCTTTTGGCAAAAACTGTGAATTGCAGCTGATTTGACTTTTGGATGCATTTGCACATAAACCACACAGACACAATGGGGAATTCTCCTAGGCTACATGAAGGAATGTACATTCTTCCTTGTTCCCCAGGCTAATCATTGTTTCCCTGTTGTTTTAACATGCTTAATTAACATATCAGTCTCCTTTTGTAATATATTTGACTGCCAGAAATCGTGATTTTTTGGACAACGTGATTTTATAGCAAAATAGAGGAGTTAGGTTTATTGTGTACACGTTAAGTCTGAATTCTTCAGTGACTGGTAGGTCAGTGAGTCAACCTTCATGAATGTGTATGACCAGAAAAGGAAATTCAGAAAAATTTAAGTCATTGGAAAGTTGATATTGACAGACATACATGTACTGATTACAAAGACAGATGCACCAGTCTCCTGAAATATGATCAGTTCTGTGTATTGAACATGGAAAAAAAGAGAGGCTTTATACCTGCTATAACAATAATTATCTGCCAAAGTATGTGCTAAGTGATAAAAATAATTTTAATGGGAAAGTGGGATTCCTCTTTTGAAGAAGCAAAATAACTATTGTCCTTAGCAATTTTGACAGACTTTAGAGCCAATCTGCCTTTGAATTTTCCTGTGATTAATTCACATGTGGCACAGGGACCTGTGATTTCCCATCAAATTTGCTTATTATAGAGGAAAGACCTACCACATCTTTCCCAAAAGCATTCATAAATGCTGAATGGGATTATTCTACTATTAATAAAGAATATTCAAATAAGATTTTGGATTAGAAACTTTTCATTGCCCAATGTAGATTCGTGTTTTCTCTGCTCACAGATTATTTTAGTGCTAAATATCAGAGAGGGGAGGGGAATCATAGTTATACCATAAAATACACTTGCCTAAAAGTGATGCTTTTTATGTACCCTTTATAATCACTGGAGAAAAAGACAACTTAAGTACTCTGAATTGTATTTTGGATAATACTGACCATACATATATGTACAGTTGCCTTGGTATATATGCTATATATATACATGATATATATACACACACACTCTCAAAATGTATTATTGTACATACAGGCTGTATGTACACATGCACATGTATCTAGCTATTTTTATATATGTGTATACACACACACATATGGACTTGGACAATACCTACTGTATGCAGGGTGTAAAGAGATTAGACAGTTTGGTCACCTGATGTTAAAAGTCCTAGGTAGTTTTGTTGTCCTCACTGAGACAAACTTTACTTAAGATGGACATTTTTAGAAGAACATCTAGGAACAATTCTTTGGTTTACACCTAACACCACTTTGACTCCAGACACAAGGCTTTGAAGCTCCAGTTTTCCTCATACCTTGTACCAGCAGAGGTCAATGTGAAATACAGAATATCCTTAAACATTCAGCTATTGTGAAATCACAGAGAAATGTGAATCAAGCTCAAGGCACAAACCAGTCCATGCTGGCAGCATAGCCAGTATCTGCTCCATTTCTTACCAGTATTTGTCTACCCAGTTCCCAAAGAACTTGATGAAACTCCTCAAGTCGTTCAGCAATCTATTCCAGTCTCTCACTACCTTCAATGCAGCAATGTTTCCTACTGTCTGGCTTTGTCTTTTATGTTGCAGTTTAAATCCATTATTTCTTGTTCTATTCACAAGGGTTGTTGAAAACAGATGTTGCCTTCTCCTTTGTAATAGCCCTTTATACACTTGAAAAGATACTGTCATTTCTGTTGTTCATTCTTAGCATTTTTCAAATAAATTACCCAAGTACTTTCTCAAGGGATCACAATTTTTTATATCAGAACATTCTTATTGGTCTCTAATGGGCTTGTCCTAACTGGTGAACATCTTTTTGGAAGTATAATGCCCCAAATTACATGCCAATCCCAAAGCAACATTGAAAGGTAAGATTTGTCTGGGTTTCTTGTAGATAATTTTATTTTTTGCAAGAGCAAAGTTTTCTTGATTCAGCTTGTGCTCTGCTCTAAATCTAGATAATTTTCAGAAATGATCCCTAACTGGTTATCCCTATGTCTTTTATTGTGCAACTGATTTTCATTGCACACTTCCTTATTGATTTTCAGCCTATTTTTTCAGCCTATTCCTTGAATTTATCAAGAATCGTCATTTTGCATTCTAATCTTGTCCTCCAATACACATGCAGTCCTGATCTGATGTTGTCTTGAAATTTAACAAGACTTTTTTCTGTTCATTAGTGAAAGTATTGGATAGAAGTGGATGCAGTTGGATCCTACAGAGCCCCATCTGATAACTTCCTTTTATTTTCATAGAGAATTGATATATAACTACTCCTTGCATATGGTTGCTAACTTGTGTTGCATAAATTTCAAAGGCTTTTTTAAAGCTGTTTTCCTACCTTGTTGAGACGGTATCAAAGCCTTACCAACGGCAGCAAACCCCAAGAAATCTGCTCTTTTCCCATCAGCAAAGTCTATTAATCTGATGAAGAAGAAAATTATATTATTTGATATGTATATTCACAACAAGTCTATCCTAGTTGTTATTTATCTCTTTGTTACTTTCCAGGCTTACAGATAGTTCAGTTATAAGCTTCAGATTTTTGCTGAGAAATGAATTAAAATGTGACTAATCTGTAATTCCCATGCTCCTCTGTTTTCCTCTCTAAAGAAAACTATGTTTCCTTTTTTTGGTGGGAGTTGTTATTTTATTGTTTGGTTGTTTTTTGTTTCTTCGTTTTGTTTTATTTTGCCTTTTAAGTTCTTCATTCTTCCTCTAGCAGTTCTCGTACCCCAGTGGTTCTGCACTGGGGAGCAGGGCACGCTGGTGAGCAGCCTCAAGTCCTTTTCCCCAGGGAGAAGGGGTTGCACTCAGAGATCTGACACACCCCTAACTATCCCAATAATCTCTAAATTTTGTCTTCCCTGTTCTACTTGCAGATCTTGCTTGTTTTCCTTTCCTATCAGCTGCACTAATCCTCTAGTAATAAATTGACCTTTTTAGGGAAGATTGTCTCAAAAACAACTGCAAAGTTCTGTTCTTCCCAGTGTCACCTGCAGTTAGCTTCCTTGTTTCACAGAGAGAAGAGGCCAACACTTTCTTCAGACTTCTTACTTCCCACTATTAATGCACTTCTAAAGCGGTCCTTGTTATTCCTGACATAGCTTCCTAATGCATCTCTTTTTTAATTTGGCCTTTCTGTTTTTATCTCTGCCAGCTTGAAATGTTCCTTTACAACCCTCTCAACAATGTGACCTGATTTCTACTGTTTGCTCCCGTCTTGTGCAGAGGTCAGTGAAGAACTTACAGCTGAAACAAGCTGAACTCCTGTTGTGTTTCTCAGTCTTCCCCTGCACCATGACACATTGTACTTATGTGATTAGTATGCTCTTTTAAGTACCAGCCTTCCTTAACATTTTTTTCTTTTAGAATTGAATCGCTTCAGATCACGAGCTCTGCACAGCAATTACTTAATAAATAATTATAAAGATGATTGCTTACCCAAAAGGACCAATACCTACACACGGCTTTCATGACATTTTTAATTCATTAATGTTGACAGTTATAATTGCTAAGGGTAGAAATTTTGAGGCTGTGCAAAAATTAGAACTTGGAGACAAGTTCCAGGGAGACAAGTTCCAGAGAGACAAGCAGGCTATCTTATGGATCATCACTATCCATAAGTATCATATGGACATATCCATATGGACATATCCATATCATGTATGCTATCATGTGCCTAGGTGTGACCAGCTACTTTCACCATCAACCTTAATTAATTTAAGTAGGCTTCTTGTACAAATGCTGACCATCAGCCCAGGAAGGATAGATTCTAGCTTAGACTAAGAATATATGTGAACTCACATAATCTTTAAGATGAGGTTTTTACCCCTTCGCTTATACCAAATAGAAGATGTACTTGGTAAATTACCTTTATGTAGGGCCACTCGTAAAGAATAACTTTCTTGAACAGGTGGAGGAATTCTTACTCCCTAATTAATAATTTACTGTCTCTTATTTTCAGGGTTATGTGGACCAGAGATAAGGGAAACTTTTTTTTTTTTCTTTTTGAAGAATTTCATTTTAAGAGCTCACTCCAAAAACAACACACAATTTGGATCAAAAGTGGAAATATGAAGGCTATTCAAAAAGCAACTGTATTTTCTTTTCTTTACTCTGAAGGGGTTTTGGTTAGTGGAGAGGTCACATATTATTATTACTATTTTCTCCCTTTCTCTTTCTAAAAGTAAGCCTGAAAATTTGTTTATCATAAATGTAAGCACTTGCCACAGTCTGAATTACTCTGATCACATTATAATCTCCAGAAAATAATAAAATAAATATGTCTGTTTTAGTTTGTAGACTTAAAAAAAGAAGAAAACAAAGAATGGAAATCCTGACATGTCCCATGAGACAAACATGTAAGGATGACTAAAGACAGACAGGAAAGTTAAATTTCATATCATTCATAAAAGTTAGCTCCTCTTAATTATGGAACAAACATTGAAATGTCCTTTATATCATCATTGGAAGATTTGTGGTCAAAGCAGGTATAGGGTATAGTGACCAATTATCTCTAGGCTGTACATGTCCATTCTTTCCATACGAGGAGGGCCAAATTTCTTAGGCCTACCTAGAAAACCTAAATGCATATTTAGAATTCTTTGGTTAGAAACATATTTAGTTCTAAATAGGATCAGATACTAGGACATTTAAAAGGTATCTTTACAGACTGTTTATACTTAATGAAATCCTAGATCACTTTTGGACCTGAAACATATCTGTGCATCTATGAGACTAATTGATTTAATTGTCATGTCTTACAGGAGTTGCAATGAAACACACATATACGGCTCAAAGCACACATTAAGATTGCAACATGTTGAGTTAATTGTGCTCACCTGCAGCACAAAGTCAAAGTTCAACTGGCAACACATTGGTAAATGACATGAAGCCAGAGGAAATTACATTTTGCTGATTTGAATGGAAATCTAAGCCACCTTTTGGCTCATCAAGTACACAAGGTACCTTTAGTATCCCAGCCTGATTCCCTACCGGAGCATCCATATGTTCTCCAATACTTTGAGCCACCTCCACTCCATGCCTTCCTCTGCTTGATATGTGTGGCCCTCCCTCTTCAGATGCAAAACATGTTGAAATAGAGAAATCTCTGTAAACACAAAGTTGTCCATATGAAGTAAACTACACTTTTGGGACTGAATTAAGATTGTCATGGACTAAGATTTTCTATATTTTGGTCTGTTCTATCTCCGCTTTTTATTTATCCAGTCATCATCTTTATAACATTTATTTACCACTGTGGAAGGAAAACATGGATACTTATGCTGGTTGTGTATGACTCATGATGTGATCTACTTACTGGGAAATGTATCCTTTCAGTTCTCCCATTCTGAAATGAAGAATGAGAAATCCTTAGAGTTCACACTCCTTATCTTTGTAGGAGAAAAAGAACCATCTGTCTCTACTAAAATAATATCCCTAGCAGCATGAATATGATCAACAGGCCTCTGATGTATTGAATTGCCACACCACAGGGTTTGGATGATAGGGAGGATCCAGTCATCAGTTACAGCTGTCATACAGACCTTCATCTATGGCTTCTATTAAAATTTAGTTGGTTTAGGGCTAAAACTCATTTTCAAAAGGTCAAGCCTTTCTTCTAGTGAAATTAGTACCCATACTTGTACATAACGTGTGACTGCCAGCACAAATACTAACTGCAACATGCAGCCATTGACTTGTCTTCATAGAACTATGACAATGACATGGTCAGCCAGCACCCTTTTCTTTCCATGTGGAAACTGGTGCTGCAGGGGAATTTAGGCAATGTGTCCCCATATAATCCCATACATTTTTAGGCATCAGCCATTTCATTTTGCAGTATACCTTAATCAGGTTTTCCAGATAAAGTGCACAAGAATTATGTATAGCAATTTTACTATGCAGTAATATTGAAGATTTATAGTTTATGTAAGCTTTTATCTTGTTCCTCACAACTCTCAGTTACTTATATAAAAACACAAAATAATTTTCTGTGCAAGCCCTTAAAGTAAAAGTTAAGAATAATGCTATTCTTTATGTGTTTATATGTGTTTCATGTAAGATACAGATATGATTGAGATTGATTCTGAAAATAGAAAATAACCATTATGAGGAATTTCAGAAAATAGATTCTTTCAATTGGAAAATTTATTCAACTTTAAATTATTATTTTTATTAAATAGTTACTTTGGGACCATTTGTATAATAACATCCTTCATTAAACTAGAAAAAGCTTAACATGGTTTCTTAGTAAAAACCTAAAAGTAAGCATGCAAAAAAAAAATTTATAGAACAGTTTTCCTGTTCATTCATTTATTTCTTGTTCATATACCTAGTCATAAGTTAACACTCACTAGGGATACGTTTTTAAGCATGTATCTATACATGTAAATTTTACAGGTGTGATTGGGGTCAAAATCATCATAGGAAATAGAGATCTGAAAAATTAGTTGTGAATAATCCATGATACAAATTGGCATAACTGCGCTGAAATCAAAGAAGCTATGTAAGTCAGAGGAGCAGGTTCATCTGTTACAAAATAATAGATGGTTATACTACTTACTAAAAAGATCTTCTCATTTCTTGTGGCAAACTAAGCATAGCTTCATTAACACAAAGATAAGTCCTTCTAGATTTCTCTTCTTGGTGACAGAATACAGTTAACGACAATGCAATAAAAGTTCCAGACCATATTTTTATCTGCAGCAATGTTAAGGATATCCCTGAAACAACTAATTACAAAAATGTGAGAAGTACTTCTACTGTGAGGTACCTCTACTGTGAGCTACTTCTCTCTAGTGTGAGAATTCCTCTACTGTTGGAATTCCAAAGAAAGTTAAAATTTTTATTTATGAGGTCTACCATTTTCAATCTTGGAGCTACATAAATCCTCTTAAGTTTCATTGAGACAGCAGACTACCCCTTGTAATCAGTCTCACAGAGGGAGGAAAAGGAGGTAACAATCACCTTAACACAACACTTTCTCATTTAATTTAACTCCTTAAGATGATTACTTTATGAAGATCACACATATGATCCTTCACTATTTCAGAGTCAGGCATCTCATATGAAGACCCCAGGTGTTCATATAAGAACAAGTTTCATGTCTTAAAAAACATTTCAACTGCTGGTAAGCACATTATGCTCAGTGGTTCTTACAAAGTCTGTAGGAAAGATATCTGGGAACAAAAAACCTTATGATTGCTTGTGCTTTATTGAAGTAAGATATTAGTACTCTCAGCCTTTCCTTAATAATGAGAGAATCACTCCACCTGCAGCTGCAGACCTGGTTGTCACAAAATGTGGAGCTAGAACAGCAAATTTCTTAGTTTTCACTTCAAGATAAGAAAGCTAATCAAATGTCCTTTCTTCCTCAACCAACTATTTACCTCCTTATTTAAAAACATCTAAAAAGTATTTAAGAGTCTTTATACACTGTGACAGTAAAATATGAAATTATCATTAAGTCAAAAAGCACTTAATAATGAACTTTGAATTAAATTAGAATTTGTATGTCAGCAATCAAATGATTCGCTAAAGGACAGCTCGTTGAATTGATGTTTAATGTTCATCTAAGGACAAACTAAGTTTTGCAATATAATTAAATGAGCAGAAATGCATAATCACAATCTTATTAATATGTTAACCTTGTAAAAAATATTTTAGCATTGCAGGCATCTAACAAGATAGCTAAGGCAAGTTAATTAGAATTCAAGTGAGCTGCTAACCATGCTAATTCATATTTTATAAGATTATTAATTAAAAACCAACATGCTATAGCTTCAGTGCACTATCTTACTATATTTTATACCAGCTCTGACTTACAAGTAAATTAAACAAAGCCAGTATAAAGGATTAGAAAAGTGCAACTAACCATTTCTTGCTAATATAGTAAAAATTATGCTGCAAATGGTTTATCTTTTATATACTTATTACATCTCATGAAGGGCTCTTTATAGCAATCACTTAGTGTAACATGAATTTTTTATGCAAACTTAAATGTTGGGTTGACAACACAAATATGTATATTAAGGCACTTTTTATGTTCTCATTTAATTCGTAGGAGAAAATTAAATTACCAAAGGCAAGAGCAATAGAAAATCAAAAAATAATGCGCTGACAGGTATTTTTCCATTAGGCCCATGCCACAAGTCACCAAATAAACCATTCTTTTTAATCTATCAATTAATCTATCCTCTTAACCAATCAATCAATACTGCTGCTGGGCTAAGCTAAGTAAATGTTGTGCAGGTATTTCTATTCATATTCATCACTGCAGCATGGAAAAGCACCTTTTATGGCTAGATGCTATACTTACATACTAGATACTATACTTACTTACTAGATACTATACTTCAGGGTGTTCAGGGTGTATAAATCCAGGAGGCCAGTGCCTCTCTGACTGCCCTGGCTTCTGGTAGGACCATCCTTCTTCCTTAGAAGATGCCAAACTTTTTTACAATTGCCTTGATCTGAGACTTCCCAAACAGAGGTTCCTTCTTGACAAGACTTTCTGGACGGCACTGCAAACTTACAAGGTGAGACAGTGCAACCTGTTTTCCAAATGTTGACATTGTTTTGACTTGTGTTGCAAACCACAGCCCACACAGCTCCTTGCTGGTTTGGGGACACCAATGTAACATGCCTTGCTGTAGCAAGCTTGATTTCTTGCAGCGTTTTTGTTTCCTGCTATGACCTCAATGTCAGGATGTTGTTTACCTTCTATAAGCTTCAGACTGAAATAGTAAGTTATTGAACTGCTCCATTTTTCCCTTCAGGGTACCATTTCACTCCTGTTCAGCAATCAGTCTAAGCCACAGAAACTGATTTGTTTCACTTAGTGTTTGAGATCTGGCCCAGCTTTTGCACATTTTAGTACTATAAGTAGTTCCTATTATCTCATGCTTCTTTATAGTTTAGTTTCCCATAAGTAGGCAGAAGGACAGAAACAAAAATACACCTCCCTCACTATGCCCAGACCCTCTGAGGACCTCAGACCACTTTATATACCTTAAAACATTCCCCTTCCAACTTTTCCAGATCAAAGGACTGCTACCATCGAAATCAACTCTTCCTTCCTTTGTTTCACTTTTTTTTTTATTTTAGCTTGCACATTAGGGTATGTTTGTTGTTTGTTTGTTTGTTTTTTTTTGTTAAGACCCAAAGGCAGCTACTAACTTCCCTCCCTTTTCTGTTAAACTTCTCATACATTTCATTTTTCCATGGCTTCTACTCTTGCCAGCTGTAAGGCTTAGCAGCCCTTCCGTTTGTTCCCCTTGCTCCATATGAAAATCTGCAATTAAATGTAGCTTCTTCCTTGACGATGCTGTCTTTATCTCTTGGTAAAGAGGCCAATATCAAGTTCCATCCAATCCTAAAGCTCACAAAACATTCTAGATACCTGTCAGTGTTAGTGGCTCTCACACAGACAGCGATGTAAGGAACACCCAGTGCACAGGAAAGTGAGGGCTCCCCTTTGTTGATGCAGGAGAATATAATTTCTGTTTTCCCCACTGCTGCTAGATTTTGTGCAGGGCTTTGATTAATTCAGCTAATTGTTTATCTTACTTTATAAAGATATGTATATTCAAAGCTTTAAACATTTTCTTACCTTTACTTATTATAAAGTAATACAGTTATAATAATGAAATAAAGTCTGAGTGTCTTTGAGTCTTTTTATCCAAGCTATATATTTTTATGCACAGTACAGGCAACTGTGAGCACAACATGGATAATCATGCATTCAGTCTGAAATGTCCCACTATTTACTCTGTCACCCCTGTGCAAAAGTATTCAGTGGGAAATCCAATATAAGGTTGCAAGTAGCATGTGCAATTATTTTATTTATTTGTATTTCTCTACACAAAAAAACTGTCCCAAAAATTTGTTCACAAAAACTAGTGAATCATGCCTTGGAAATGAATTTTATTTCTTACAGACAGACCATCCAGAGAATATTTAAAGCTCACCAAGCCACTACACATAACAAAAATTTTCGAAAGAGGACATTTTACCAACAACCAGAAACATATCTTCTTTTTTTCCCCTTAAGGAGCCTCAGACCATTTGTGGGTCTCAGGGGTTCATTGGGTCTGTAGGCAGAGAAACCTGGAGTCCAAAAATTTCTAGTGAAAGTAACTTGCTCACAGAACCTTGAGTTTGTACATGACAGGAGTCCAGTTCAAACACCTCCATTAGATGCTGCAGTACCAGTAAGAAAAGCCACCTTTTCTACAGGTTGGTGTTGAAGGGATTCTTGCCAAGAAAGGCAGGCAAAACTGAGCAGTCCAGTGCCATTCTGCATCAATACCTTCTCTGTTCTCCAAGGTGCTCTGCTTTAGAGGCACAGGACAATAAACTGCTTCCTTCTGAACCCCTATATCTTCTTTGGGCCCCATGTGGTTTTTGAAGCCTGCTGATAGAGTTTATCACAGTGAGTGGCAAAGTTCACAGCTGAAAGAAAAAACTGCTACCTTTGGACATACCTGGATGGGAAAAAACATTCTCCTTTTCTACTATCATCTAATAGGAAATGATTGTTCATAGTCAAGCTAGGCTGTGAGATTTTGCAATAAATCATAGGGATTTTCTCAAGTAAAATCCTCTTAGAAATCCAACATCTTCATCTGCCTTTGTTTCCTCCAGCCCACCATCACTTTGCTGGATTTGTGTCCACACTAAATTTCAGTCATCTCATTGCCACCCAGCTCCAACTGTAAGTGGAACAGTAAGATGAGCTGCTCATTCACTTGTTTTCTCACCTATGCAACCCTGAAAACAGATGATATTTGCCCTTGTGTATTGCTTCTGTTTTTAAACAGTACATTTCCTCTTACAGTAATATATAGAAATAGAAAGTACCAGATAGATGTTCAGCAATGACAAATAATTGTTGAAAAGGCTGGTCAATATCACTCACTTACCTCTGACTTATCTGAAATTTGAATTTTCTTCTAAAATTGAAAGGCTTTTTTTATTCCTTTAGAACTTGCTTTCAAATCATGAAGATTGTTGGTTTCTGTTGTAAGAATTACTGAACACAAATATTTCGTTACGCGTTAGTGCAGTAATTTTCCTCACAAGCCAAATAAGTAAGCACATGGAAGGATATTGGTATAATATTGCTACTGATAAAATACAGTGTTCTGTAAACTGAAGTGCAGACGGTTTATAAACATCAAGTATGTAAAATTTTAAAGGTCTTGCCACTCTTCTAATATTTGAACAGTTCCGAATGCTGGTGTCCCAATATTCGTGCATTCTGAGAGCTACATTTGGTTTTGCTTAGCCTGGAACTTGTTATCAGATCATTGCCTTGGGCTTAAAGGTGGTACTGTGATAGCTTACAGACAGCATTTCTGTAGATGAAATTGAGGAGAAATAGGAGTGAAAAGGGAATATTAGCATGGAGCCCAGCATAACACTTTGACATCTTGAACTGCCAAACGAGTATAGAAGGCGGCTGGCTTTCAGTAGTTCTCTTTCTCTCTCTCTTTTTTTTTTTTTTTCTTTTACTGCCAGCTTGGGGAAAAAAATCACCTGGAATTTTATGTTTGAAACACTGAAAAAAATGAACAGCAACAACAAAACTCAGAATAGTTTGACATCATTTATAACTTCTAAATATGGATTTCACTAAAATTTCTTTATTAGTATGCAAGCCAGGTTCTCTTATCATTTTTACCTCGATGCTTCTACTTTCATAAATCATATATCAAGTTGATAAAGTCAGCACAGCCCTAGGAAAATTCAACAGGTTGTCAGCTATTTCTTATTCAATAATTTATGAGAACAAGATGTCTCCATTACATGAATAATTCCTTTGCATTTCATTCAATTATGCTGTTATTTTGGATGTTTATTATTGAGAGAAAGCATGGCTTTTGAAGGGCAAAGTGGATGGTCTGGGTTGAAATAATTGTTGAGCTCTAGAGATTAGTGATCTGTTACTAATAATTATCTATAAGACAGAATGTCCACACGCAGAAAAATATCTTGCTTGAAAAAAAAACAAGATATGGTGTGAACCCAAAAGCTTAGACCAAACAGAACAGGTCAGAAATTTTTCAAATATGTAGCTCCCTCCCTAGAGAAGTAGGATTTTTTGAAACCCAAACTTGTGTTTACCTTATTTGCTGCAATCAGTGCCAGCGGGTCTACTGTGACTTTAACATATGACTAAAAATAGCCAATTAATAATAAACAGCCTTTTCCTCATCAGCTACTTATGTAATCAGAGGACACTGGAACCTCGGAAGCTGCTGAAACCTTTGCTCTTTTTCAAAGCGCTCTACTTCAGTTTCTCTTGGAAGGAGCAGCTCATGCTTTGGCAATTGTAGGGTCCATCCCACTAAAACTTTGTAAACCATGCTGAAATCTTTTTTCATGATTCTGTGTTGATAACAACATGTGAACATCTAAGATTGTATGGCATATGCAACTGCAAATGTCATATAAGCTCATTACAACATGTAACAATTTGTTACAACATCCAACATGTTTTGTAGATAATTTGACTAACTATGTAAATCCTGCTAAGAGTTCAGGTGGTTTTGTGCACCCTTCACAGCAGCCTGCATGGGAATCTCACTGGTTAGGCCAAAGCTTTCAGAGATGGGCTTACAATCAGTCACTCAGGCTAAGCACAAAACAGGTGAGTTGAGGAAAGTTAAAAAACACTTTACAAGATAATGGCCATTTTGTCTGTAATCCAATATACAACCACTAAAACCCCTCACCTTCTATTGTCTTATGATGATTTATGTGTAACGTTCTTGTTTCTACTATACTGATCCTTTAACCTTCTATTAAATTAGCATGCAAACTCAGGAAAAACACACACAAAATCTACTATGATTTTTTTTTTCTGAGGTCCTTACCAGCTAAATACCAGAAGTTCCACCACTCTTTCTTGATTTTGTTTTTCGGTATGGCCTCCTTCAGGTTTGACTTCTTTGTGATGGTGGGGTCTACCTGCTGCCATTTCCCAGGTACTGACTCCCATTTTATATTACTTTTGTTTAAGCTTCTGTTTTAAAGCAGAAGGCTTCATATATTCCCTTCAATTCTGTGTTCTGTTTCTCAGCTAATCAAATAGCAATGGCTTTGGCATATTGGTGTCTTCCCCTCTATGGGTATGACTGACCCATCGAGTGTGGGTTCAGTTTTCTGGAGTATCTGTATTCTCCAGGTTATCCTGCCATCTGATATGCATATAGGGATATGCATATACCTATATATGCATCTGATGTGATATAGGGATTACAAAAACTACAGGTAACATTTTTCTGTGATCCATATATATTATTGATAGCAAATCTATTGCATGCACCCCAACAGCAAGAGGCTTTTAAAGTGTTTAACCTAGTCTGAAGTTTGATTCTGATTTGCTTCCAAACTCTTCCTGATGCATGACCAAAAGATGTGCAAGCTCTGATAATGCCATCTGTCAGCTACTTGATGAATAAGCATCTTTCAAAAGTTTACTGACAAGATATGAAATTGGTTGATAACTTGCAACAGTATCTTGCCAATTTTACTTCCTGATTCTTCTTGCAGTTTCCTGCTTTTTTTTGTCATCATGGTTTTGTGGCTATCTATTCCCTAAGTTAACTGCCTTGGTCAATGACATGTTTCCCCCATCTGCTCCTTAAAACATAGTCCTCAGCACACAGCAGATCATACCCCATGGATTTCTGTTGCATCTGCTAAGTCCTTCAGGTTTCCAGATAACTACAAATGTATCTGCATGCCAGAACTGAGATCCAATGTTGGATCCCATTAATAGGGCATAGCTGCTGAGCTGTCACACACTTCTGTTTCATACCACAGGTGACAGGAGAAGCATACAAAAATCTGTGTATGATGACCAAAGACAGACATTGTAAAGGTACATTTTATGTTCTTTTAACAGTAAAACTTTGTCTAGTAAAGGTAGTCAATGAAGCCGAAAGATTATGCATCATATCTTTAAATTGATGTCTGTAGCAGGTTAGGGATGAATCACCCTACCCTCCAATGACTATATTAACTGATTCTACACTGTAGAGACCTACATTTGGTCATTTGAATGTTATTTATGATTGGATTTGATTAGGGATTGGATTGGAATTACAGATTAGATGGTAGCAGGCAGTTCTACCGACAACATTCAATGGTTTCACCCATGTACTAAGGACAGTACTAGAAATCCAGTGCTATTTGCTCTGCAACAGCTAGCTACAAATAGTCCATCAGCTGTACTTTATTTGTGCCTCAGATCGCACAACTACTTAGATAGTTTACAGCTGATGGAGTTGTGCACCCAGTGATGAAATCTTATGTTTCCTTAGGCTGCCAGACACCACGCATGCTGATGTGAGAGGTAACTGCCAAATCTGAATTGTTGCCTTTACCGATGTAGATAGTAATGAACTATAATTACCATTCAGTTTTCCATATGTCGCTAAAGAATTTGTATAATTAACTCCATATTTAAATATGATTCATGCCTCCAAATTTAAATGTCTCTGCTGGATCCAGAAGCTTTAGCATTCTTCATGATTTCAATTGCTTTGTTAATTTCTTCAAGGTAGGGGGCTGTGTTAGTTTTACAATACTTTGGATGATCTATTTCTTTGTAATTTATTTAGTCATAGATTTTTGCTTATCATCTGAGGCTGTACTGATAAGATATCTAAAACCAAACTCAATTTGAAAAAAACGTTTAAAAATAAAAAAATACTAAATTAGCTCCAGTTTTGATATTTCTAGATCTTTAAAGTCTTAAAGTTTAATACTAATGAATCTGTGTAGCTGTTCCAAAATATATATTATTTTAAAATGCAAAAATGAAGATTTGTTACAAATAATACATTTTATAATGTTTATTTGTAACAAAACATTTAAATTGTCCCAACTTGAAATTTCAAGTTTTGACTTTGTGAAAAATGCTTAAATCTCAGAAATTCTCATAGAATGGACAAATTTCTTCCCATAATTTGACTACCAATGTCTCCATTCAGTCACTGGAGCAATTGTCTTTCCCAACCAAAATGATGATGCAGGGACTTTTTGGTGTTCAGAAAGAGAGAACAAACTCTCCCTAAAAACTGCTTAGCAAACCCTGATAAAACATGTTAGCTCATGTTCTTTAACCATGTGGCTACCATATGTGCTGACATTTCCAGATCATAATATTTCAATTTTTTCCTGAGTCAGTTGTTCTGAGTTGACAGATGCACAGCTGTTGAGTTTTACCTTGATTTGGTTCCCCTCCCACTCACACACAAACATATCAATGATTCAAGTATAAGATTAATGCAACTCCTCCGAAAGTATACATACAACATATGTAGTTTAACAGTGGCATTTTTTCTTTCTCTCCCTGATCATGTGCCCCAAGAGGAAGCACAGTTCAGCCATATGTTTTCTATGTTACATGTAATCTATTGACACAACAAAAAATTATCAAAAGGACATCACTGTCACAGCTTAAAAGAATGTATTTCTTTAGTAAGACTACTGCACTCTTTGAACTTCATAATCACATGCGCAGTTGCAGAAAATAGATTGCATGAATTTGGAGAGCTGTATAAATATCACAACAGAGTGTTTTGTGGGCTGGAAGTATGGTTATTGGACTGGTGAAGATGGCAGGACAGGTGAAGCAAATCCGCCTCCAAGATCCATGCATGCTGCCTTAGTGACAAGCTGAGGAACATTGAATCCCTGAAAACCAAGTATAAAGTTTAGATTAATGGTACCACTGGGTCCTGGGCTATCAGAAATGATTGGCAGTTCTATGATTTATGAGTACTAATAAATAACTCAATATTTACCAATAGAGTGACAGATCAAAGATAAACACATGAACAATTCTAGTGATTGCCTAATTGATTCTTCACAGCTTTCATAAAATAAGAGTAACAAATTACCATAACAAAGATGTGTGATCCTAAAACAAATCTTTGCTTTCCAAATACCTTAGGAATTAAGACAAAATAATCAAGGGATAAAAAATACAGGCTGAATTAAACAGAAAAATGTGCATCGTTTATAATTTTTTCAAGCATTCCCATAGGTACAGTCACTCAAGCCATATTGAACAAGCAGCCTCAGTAAATCTGTGAGGCATTATGTCAGTAGATTAGCAGAAGTTCTGACAAACATGGAAATACTGTCAATGGTACACTGACAAGCACTGTAACTGAATGGGGATCAGATTGAGTTACTGTAGTGTGGAGTAAATTAAATTGTGGAGCTTGAAGGAGAACTACCCATGTGTATATAACGTACATCTAACAAAAAGATGTCTTACTGAGCTGTTTTCTAAACACTTAGCAAGGTCTTGCTATAAACAAGATGGCACACATGACTGAGTTTTGTTTAAATTAAAAATCACAAAGAGTGAAATTCAAACGCTGAAGTTAGGGCCAGCAATGTACCTCTGTGAAAGTGGAAGCTGCTGGTAGAAAGTTTTTACAGAGAATCCTTTTCCCTATTGCATATCATTCTCTGAACACCCTGTGCCACTTACAAGGATTAATAGTGTTAGTCCTACACAACATTCCAAATATTTATTATTAATGTGTTAACACTGCCTAAAGGTGTTCAGTTAGACTCTGAGGGAAGCACTGTTGTCAGGTACATCTACCCTGAAATACAGGCACCTTTGCCATCAGAAAATGGTGAACGTGTTATCCTAGTTGTGATGGGTGACCACCTGTCTCTGCCTGTGGAAGATCTTGCCCTTTCTCGGAACTTCCTGGGCAAATGACACACATAATGTCCTTTTTATTCCTATTGTCTAGGACTTGAATATGGCTTCATAACTTGTGTCTGCCAGAACAGTCAACAGAAAATGAGTGCAAGCCACATCTTGCAACATTCTTGCTGTTTGTAAACCATATTTGCTATCATAGATAGGCATTGCATCATTTTCTGGAGGCGATGGTAGCGCCTGAGACATCAAATCTCACAGATTTTTGTCTTATTTTCCTTTTTTTTGTCTGTCAAAAATTCCTGATGATCCTGATATCAGTGTCTGGGAGTGCAGGAGTTCTTTTTTTCACTTTCAAGGTGAAACTAAATGTCAAGGGTACATGCCAGCTGGGCACCGGTAGAGCCATTTTGTATTTTAACTGTATGGCGTATTAGACTCTGGTTCAAAAGATTTTATCAGTAGTCGTTTTATGAGGTTGCAATATTTTAAATTTGTACTTCGTTGCAAACTTCTTAGATCCCCTGGATAACTTTCCGTATTAGGTAAAGCCCGTTGCCTTAGGAAAAGTTAATGTTACACATAAGCATGCATTAAGATACATTATTTTTTTAGTAAGGTCATGTAATAAAAATAGGAATCATTGTCCAGAACAATTTTTTACAGGCAGAATTAATTAATATATTCCCAATTTACTACAAAAATGTGCTTTTTCTCTTGACTTGACCTGCAGTTTGGCATATGAAATAAAAGTTTCCCTAATGTTCCTCTGAGGACACTCTAAAATATCTCTGTCCCTTCTCTTTCATTTCTTTTACCTCCATCTAAGTCTCAAGTGCTCTTTTCCACATATTTTCCGTTAAAACCTGAGGTGTTCCTACACAAAATCTCACCTAGTTCTGAGAACAACCCATTATGGTGATAATAAGGTTTCACAATGCATTGTCCCTGACATCCCCAGCTAGTCACTTTAGGTGTTTCCTCTTGTGTCTGACATTCAACTTTATCTCTAAAAGTCATTATCCAGGTTTCATCTGAGATCAAACAAGATTTCTACTGGACTGATATTGATATTCTTTCTATCTTTCAACTTTGCTTCCCTGTCCAGGCGCTTGAGTCTCCATATCTCTTCCAAAACTCTATTTCCAAATGTTACATTTTTATCGGGGGGTGGGGTGGGCGTGGGGTGGGGGTGGGGGAAGGTGGGAAATAATATCCAAATATATTATATGTTTGAACAAATTCTTTTTTAGGTTGAATTAGCTTTCTTTCTGTTCCCCATTGTTTTCCTTACAACATTAGAGCCCCATTTTTTGAAACCGTGCTAGCTTGTGTATGATCTACAACTTAAAGTTAAAGACACATGAGTTGTTTCAGGTTGAGAGATCAGCCGTGACTCACTGCAATACTGCTCGCTTTTTCTATGGGTAATTCCTCTGTGATAGCAATGCTGGGGCCAGTGTCTTTGTCTTGACTCGGCCGCTCACTTGTTCCAGCAAATTGATGTAATTTTTCATTGCTTCCCAAATGTCAGAAGTTGTCTTGGTTTGTGCGTGCAGCTCTTTGGACAGCATTTTCTGGTTGCCTTCTTTGAAATTCTCAGATTTTTCTGCGTCTGTCCTATCATGGTATTTTGAATTTGTCACTGTGTGCAGTGTATCAGAGCACTATCCACCTACTTTAAAGACAGTCTGTGCTGACACACATGTTAACAAATGCTAATTGCTTCATCAAAATCTAGCTTTTACTCTTCTAAGAGTCTTTATCCAAGTTTTGGTTTCAGATCCTGCTAGATCTCTATCAGAGAGTCAGTTCCTTAAATAGTAAAATGATTTTTCTTTGTCCTAGTAAGTCTTCTATATATTCACATCTTCCTGCAGTCTTTTTTAAAACATACTACTCATCTTTCACTTTCATGTGGTCTTTGGTACTTTTCCAGGGTCTGCAATAGCTGCATTGTGTCTTCTGCCTGAGCTTAACTGGAAACAGTTAAAAACCTCTATTACTTCAGAAGCTGCTATTATGAGAAATACATATATGATTAAATTTCTTTTTGCTGGAAAATCTTTCTTCATCATTACAACTAATGCTGTCTTTATTTCTGTTTGTGTTTCTGGAGAATTTAAGTCATAGCAGGGCTCTTAACTGTTAGAGCTGAACTAAAAATATTATTTACTTGATATTCATTTAGTACAGCGGTCACTCAGAGCCAAGCCATCTATTGTAATTGTGCTTCACTCCAGCCTTGCATGGTCTGAGCTCTGTACAAGGTGAACAATCTGGCTCATACCAGAGCCTCATGTAAGGAGCAGCCCCCTCCTGGAAGGCTGGAAATTTTGGCTACATTGCTTGAGATAAGAGAAGGCAGGGAAGGTATCAACTCTCTACTTGTTACCCATCTATTCTTCATCCATATGCGTCTCCCTGTTCTCAGCATTTAATGGTTAAACTTCAGTTCTGGTATTGTCTCATTACAGTCGAAGCCTGTTTTGCCACTCACATCAGCAGACGCTGACTAGAGTCAAGGGTACAAACCTTGGAAGGCAATGCCTTGGGAGGATTGTACACACATTAGTTCTGCACTGAGGGCAGGTTATATTAGCAGGCATGAGGGGAAGAGCACAGTCAATGGACAGCACTTGTTAGACTAGCATACACTTGGGAAAAAAATGGTTTAGCAATACTTGCCACTCCTTGATTACTTCTATTTAGACTCAACTAATCTGAAAGGAAAAACTGATTAGTTTCACAGATACTGCCTGTGGCAACTTTTGGTAAGTGCCAATTTTGCACAGGGCAACACTGTGTATGTATCTTAAAGACTGGTGGAGAGGCATGGACTAGTAAATCATTATTTACTGTTAAATAAGACTCACTTCTATGAGGCTAATGAACATTAAGCAATGAAGTTCTGGAAATTACTAGATTCAGTCTTGTGGTGGGGATGCAGGAACACCATGTCTAGATAAAATTGTCAGTCTTCCTACTTCATAATTCCCAGGTAACTTTTATAATTTTTCCATTAGTCTCATTCTTAGAGACTTGTAACCCAATATGAGCTTCAGAGCAACTAAGCTGGTCTGAATTTCATGACCACCGAGTACAGCAGGGTCCTATTTTTGAAAATCATCTCACTTATTTAGCAATAAAATACAGATGTAGAAAGCATCTATCTTTAGGTGCACAGCACCACATACCCAGGCTTTAGCTTATTACCTGTACGTTACTTTATTACCCATAGTTTCTTATGACATCAGTGTCACTTCTTTAAAAGCCAATAGCTGTGAATTTCCATACCTTAAAATCTCCTATTTAGAGCAGACAAATGAAAACAAAAAATACAGAATGCCCAGTTAAAGAATAATTTAAATGCCTACATTCATTGCATTATGTTCAACCTAATGCCACATACCTTTGAGAAGGGGTAGCAGGCAAGGTATTTCCTAGAGAAGGCCTTAATGTGTGCAAATCCTTGGCTGTGACAACATGTTGAGTGCCAAGATATCCTGCAAGGGCTGGTTTGTTTCTATAGGCATGAGGTAGCGGTGGAATATTTTATGTATGTTTTTTTCCTACTGAGCTTCACCTTGAAGCATATGTGATGATTAGTATTAAGTGGAAAAGGCAGCTTCGAAGCATGATCTGTTTTATGGGTCTGCATTGTTAGGGAACAACAAGGAAGAGAGACAGGAACTCTAATACAACAGATAAATCTGAGCATATTTATTCCATGGCTTCCCAATTCTTTTGTCATAAAGCAAGACTGAAAGTCTGTTTCTGCATATGTTTCCCATTGAATTCAAGAACTGGTAAATCATGGAGTAATTTTTTAAGTTGCTATTGCTTATCAAAAATTAATGAGAACAACTGTGTGTACTCTCCACATTTTATTTGATGTATAAACAGAGCAGTGGGGTTAATTGTGAAAACTGTTTACTTTTGAGGGGGGAATAAAACCCACTCACATGCTGCCTTTTTTCAAGCTGTGAAGTTTTTCCCTCCATGGTACATATGTCTTGCTGTAATCTGGCAAACGTGCCCACAAAAACAAAACCAAAAATAAAAACAAAACCAACCAACCAAACAAAAACAAAACAAAAAACTCTAAAAACAAAACCAAGATAATATTTGTTTTCTGCTTGCAGTAGAAACTAAGAAATCATGTAAATTACATATAGTTTCCCTTCATTATGAAAGTATTAGAATGAAACATTCAATATTGGCCTCCATGACTGTGCTGGCACATGAAGCTAAAGTTAGTCACAAGCAAGGAAAGGAAGCCTGCTCAGTTTGAACAGTTTTCTGAACAAACTTTACAGTCCAATAAAGCAGATACTTAGTTTAATAATATATCACTTATGTTAGATGTAGTCTGCAGGGCCAATAGCCTAAAACATACATTTCCTAACTGAGAGCATTGTTTTTAGATATAACACCTGCCAAGAACTGTCCCAGTTGTATGCACAGTATTTCTCGCCACTGTTTTCTCTGCAATAATGGCCTCTCATTTTGATTTATTCACACTTACCTATCTCCCCAGGGATGTCCATACTTTTGGACATGAAATAGGCTTGCATTTTGGCAAACTTCGAGTGTTTAAGTAAGCCATTTTTTTCTTTATAAATTTCTTGGCCTAAGTGGTAAATAGACCAAATGTTAAAATACATATTTTATAGTACATTACTTACATAAATTTTAGGCCAGTCCTGCAAATATTTCTCCAGCAGCATTTAATCTCTGTCTATTTGGGACTTAAGTGACACTGCAGAGCATAAAGGAGAGTTGGATCACACTCATGAGAACGATACAGTTTCCTAGGACCTTTCTAGCTTACAGTGCTGAGCATAAGGAGAGGACAAAGCTTGTCTCAGAAGACGTCTGTGGAAAATGCAATGAAAAAGTAGAATTAGACCGAGCCAAAGCTCCATCCTGCCCTAGTGAGGTGTTTTGCCAGTGCGACTGAGAGGCAGCCCAGCAACAATCTGACAAACTGGTCTACCTCCAGCCTCCCACCACTCATTTCAAATGAATCACTCATTCTCCTGGGATAGCAGAGGTACATGATACTCCACACATCCATATGTGTGTGGAGTCACAATAAGTACATTCCTAAATCCTTTGCAAAAGCAACTCATACAACCAAACTTATTAGATTCAGTGGAAATAGTCATGTGAGGTTTTTTCAGTTATCAAGTTTTTCCCAAAATACAGACATAAATGAGCAAGCTTATTAGTAGGACTGGCAGAATAATGTTAAGGACAGAAAATGACAAATGCAGAAATATTAGGAACAAAGTATTGTATATGAACCTGAGATGCGCTCAGTACTTACTGTGACTGCAAAATGCTGCTTCTCATCCTACTCTCCTGTGTTTAGGGGCTCCCTGCTGCGGAGAAAGGGCAATGACAATACTCTTTATGTGAGTGATATTTCAAGAAATCTTACTTCGTAATGTAGTTTTGGGTCCCCAAGTTACTAGCTACATCAGCATATAGAGAGGGCCGTCTGTCTTTTTGCTTTTCCTGCCTTCCACATCCTTTGCTGAAAGTGATGTCTTGCCCTGACTCTGACATTCCTAGCAAAACCCTTTATCCCACACAGAGCTCAGTATCTGAGCCCTTCAAGCAGTTGCAGAATTTTCAGAGGACTCATAGCTTCTTTTTGCAGTGGCCTCAAAATTTTTATGAGCTAACAGCTGCTTGCTCTTCTTGTCAGCCACATTTCTCAGTCAGTGGCTTCACCTCTTCAGTTTTAGAATCACCACGTTACCCAGCAGGGAGAAGTCACACGCCTGACTTCTTCAGCAATATTTAATGAAACTGAAACTGAAGCTTCTTCAGTTTTTGTTGCTTTTACAGACAGCAGTTATATTTTCTGGCTTAGTGGTCCAGTGGATAAGTAAATGAATGGGGAGTCACAATGAAAACCTACATGTCTCACTCCTATTATTTCAGACTACCTTGTATTTATTGTGAGGCAGTGGACACATGGTGTGGAATTCATCAGCTGTAATTAAGTCATCTAGAATCAGGTATCTAGCTCTGAATAAGATTCCATAGGTTTCTTTTTCAAGCAATGGTAACACATAAGCACCTATAGGGCAATTAATTTCCTAGCCAAATATGTCCACAATGGGTCCTATAAACTGTTCTGTCCGTCAGCCAAAGGAACTCACTGTCGTGTGTCCAGACTTAGACACCTGATTTTCAGAAGTCTAAATTTCCTCATGATGACTCTGATACATGATAATTCAGGAAATGATAGGAGTTTGTAAAACTGTCAGAGCTTTGTGTTTCTAGCTCTTCACTACCCTTCTTTGAAAAAAAAAACCTAAATTATTGTAAAGATTCCACATTAACACTGTAACTGTTTCCCCTGCTTTAATAATAATATGAAATGCTTTACATTTGCAAAACCCAGCATTTTTAATCTGCCAAATTACTCACACAGAGGAGTCAAAAGGTGGTGACAACATAAACTAAACCAAGGAAACTCAGGAAGATCTATTTCGTTGAAAGGTCTCTGAACATATGGAATAAATAATCAAAAGGAACGTTGAGGCTGAGAAGTGTAAATGAGTTCAAGAGAGCCTCAGATTTCCTTCTTGAGCATGAAAGGGCTCAAGTCATAGAGGGAAAAGACAGAAAAGTGGGATTAAGGTAAACCAGAAAAACCAGACATGCTGGGCAAGATAACTTTTTCCTGTTTGTAAATTTCATGTTTTAAACAGAAAAAAAAAAAGTGACTACACAGCTGGTCTGTGTTATTCCCAGAGCTTTTGAAACTCAGTTTCCAAAAATGTCACCTTGTTCTTTATCCTCTCGTGTAGCATGAAGTGCATACACTGTTTTCCAACATGTTCACATGTATTCTTACTGTCAAAGATGGTCTACTTCATTAGCCATCAGTATGGAAAAATCTGTGTAAGAAGGGGGATATAAACATTAATAGCATCAAATTCTGCTGCAGAGATCTGCATGAGAGAAGGCTGCTGGTGGGTCATTCACACTGTGTCCATGTTAGCAAGCAATTTGGCCCCCCAAAAAATGAATCAGTGCTAAGGCTGCTGTATTTTTGGTCAGTGAAGTTCTGGGGTTTTCTTTTGGTCTAGAAAAAAAAAAAAAATCCCCCTGCCTGCATCATAAAAGCTGTCCGCATGTCCTTTGGCTTGGATACTACGTAACCTGTTAAGGGCTGGAAAAGATTTAGTGCAGAGCAGAACATCCATTTTGGGTTGATTTAGAAGGAATCTACAATAGCACATACCAAAATAGGTTTGCAAAGGGAATTAACATGGAGGATCTGTATGCTGCTGCTCCAGATCAAAATGTGCATGGACATGTAGTCTTCGTTACTGAAGCTCGACTAGATCTCCTGGGTGTTCTGATTTGCTGTATGTTATCGGTTACTTCTTTACTATGGAAACTGCCTTTTGGATACTTTCTGATTTTCATAACATCATTAAATGAAAGGAACAGAAAGCATTTGGAGATCTCGAGTTATCCTACAAAACAGTCCCACTTTTGGGTTGGGCTGTGCTCCTGATCCACTCAGACTGATTACTGGCAATGGGACCGGTCTCAGAGCTCAGAGAAGGCTGTGGCAAATTCATCCAGAATTTATCCTCTGGGATCCGAGCAAGCAGCCACCCCACCTCCCCTCCCCTACCCATTCTGATGGGATAGATGAGAAGGAAGTATGTTCCTTCTTGACAGCACAGAGCAGGGGATGTATGCAGAGTCTATGACCACTAGGAAAAGACCTGAAATAACAAGAGCTTAAATCAAAACTTATATAACAGGATTTTTGCCTCTGGTAAGATCACTTGAAACTGCTTCTCTTTGTCACAGTCCCAGCTTTTTCTTTAGCTTTCACTTCTAACTCATGGACACATTGTTTTTCACTGCCCCACAAGACATACACAGGCACACCAGTACCTGACCCTTCTATGCGGTTTATAAAATCCCTTGTAGGAATTATGCACCTGGACAAATCCAGTCCTGTGCTCTGGCTCCATTTAGGCCCATTGCCTTCTAGTTACAGTGCAACATACCCACTCTTGCAGCCTGCAGCAGTTCCTTTTCCAATGGCACCCTCATTCCCTGTAAGGGGAAGGCTTGGCAATATGAACAAGATTTCCTGCTGTGTTTTCAGCAGCGAAGAGTTTTAGTGAGGTGCAGATCCCAATTCCAGCCAGTTGTGGGCAAGGGATCAAAGCTCGTAATGTCCTGTAGGGAAAGAGGACATGGGTCTACCTTTGTTGCTCTCAGACTAATGTGGGTGGCACATGTTCAGAGATAAAAGAGCTTGGAGAAGTCCATCACCCGATTTCTTCTATAACCTTCCTTCTCTGCCCTTTTGTGAATAGGGGGGCACCAAAACATATGTTTGTTGTGTTGCAACATGTTCATGTTCAAAGGTGGCAATTGAACTGAACACCAGGGAAGCTCAAAACCTTTTGAAGAGTCTCATTTCCTTAACAGAGTGACTTTGGAGTCATGGGTTCTTCCTCAGCAAAGCTTGTATAACATGAAAGGAGAATCAGACCCTGATCATATTACTCTTTTTCAGAAAAAGTCCTAAAAATAATAAAGTAATTGAGAATAAAGGCAGTTCCACCCGTCTATAAACATTAGCCTAGTAAAGTTCATAAAAGGCCAAATACAGCTTTAAAAAATAACACAAAAACCCACAACCTATGAACTCCATAAAAGAGGATTTCAACTTTGCTGGAATCCAACCTTATTTCATACTGTCTCCAGACATTTATGAATACTTCATGTTTTTTAACAGTCCTGAGGTGTACATCAGAACTCATCTCTATGACTAAGCACGTGCATATGTTTCTGACTGCAATTCTTGAATATTTTTAGACAGAACTTTTAAAAGTTCAGAATAGTTCATACACCCTATGCTGATACTAAGCACACACTGTGTTTGTACATTTGCTTTGGAAGGGAAAATTGCTAACAAAAACTACGTACAATAAAGAAAATCAAATACCACTGATGAAAAAGGTGTCTAATTAAATATTAGAAGACATTGTGTGTTGTTGTCTTCCCTCACAAAATACAAAATAGTTTTTAATCTGAGAGGAACATTAGGCCAGCTTAGATTGCTCTAAGGTGACTAAATAGTTAAATTTGTTCTTTATTTTCTTAACACATTGTCTCTGCTGGAGTGACTGGTCAGTGTTTGCTGGTGTACTGCATGGTGCTTCACCAGATGCTGGTCTATCAGACAGAGGTGCACACAGTGACATCAAGAATATTTTCATAAAGTTATATTTTCTTGCACCCAGACACCAGTACTGCCAAGAAGTTGTTATTGTAGCTGTTTCTATGTCTTTCTTTTCACTACATGTGAGTGCAGTTGGGAACACAAGGGGTTAAGTGACACTGCTTATACCATGTCTGTCTCAGTGGCAGGTCAGGAGGTTATGCAGCAGGGATCTCATAGGAAGGTGAATGCTTCTCCTAATGAGGTGAAGCTGATGGGTCTAATGCAGTGGAACAGCTGCAGCAGGCTCTTTCCCAGCTTGGAGTCACACTGAGATCAGATTCAGTGTATAGCAGCTCTGTTTTCTTCACACACTATAATTATGATTGATTTGCAAAAGATTAAAATCTCTTTACCTTTTTATAACAAGAGCTTTAAGTTTGTGAGGCGTTGAGGAAGGGGGTTCCAACAAGGACTAACTCTCTCCCACCCCCTCGATCTCCTTGGCTGACAAGTTTAGTTTCCCATTTTGCTGCAGTCTCCTTAAAGCGCTGGGAGATCTGGGTGCCGGGAGGGACCAGGAATCCTAGCTGCAAGTTTTTACTACAGTGCAAACACACCAGCCTGCCTTGTTCCAAATGGAGATGATATATAAAACACAGATACAGGAGACTCATAGCTTTTCTGCTTCATTATTAACAATTCTACCATTTCCATTGATGGCCCTATACCACAGTTAGACTTCATGGCAGATATACACACATTATTTGCTGCCTGTAAAATTCTCTAATTGCTTCCCTCAAAGCTAAAAATTCAACACAAATTGTCCGGTTCCCTAAATTCACCACCTGGCCCCTCTCCTGGTTTTGTACTCCACTGCCCAGACATTTAGATTGTCTCCCTGTCCTGGGTTCCCAGAGGCCAGGAGGAGTCCACGAGGCACATATTACACCAGTGTGTTCTGGGACCTTCTGAACCGGTCTGGCCAGCTGAGCAAAAGAAAGTTTAGCAGTATTCCCACATAGCTGTTGGGTTTCTGGAGGAAAGTGAGCTGGCTTTCGGTCAGCCAGCAGGCTCAGCGGAAGTACTCCGGACGCTGTACCCATCCACAGAGACCTGCTCGTAGAAAATAGTCAGTCCCTACTACTCTTAAATAGTCTTTAGTTCAGGTGGTTACTACATCTGTTGTGGGTATAAGAATTTTAACATAAGAAGGTCTTTTTCTTATAAAAAAAGTGTAAAGGAATTAGTCTTGGCAAGTAGCACACACAAGTTTGGAAGTGCTAGAGTAAAAACTTTTATTATGACCAAAATTGCTCCCCCGAATTTCAAATTATTGCTCAGTCTTTAACTACATGATCATGACACGTTTCCAAGGTACAGGGCAAGCAGAGCAGAACGCTTCAAGAAAAGAAATGATCATTTTCTTTCCAGTGTGTAAGCATCAGATTAGACCAGGACATAGGAACCTTCCCTGCCAAAACATTGCCTCATTTGGACAGCTTAATTCTAGCAGCCTCTAACATTTGCTGATTTGACACTGAAAACTGAACATTCTTTTAATATAATTTCTATATGTATTATTGCATAAAATGTATTGTCTGCATAGCTATGTGCTTTGTGATTTGGCAAAGAGGCCAATTTTCTCTTAAAGTTATAAGACAAAATAATGACATTGCTGCTCAGTTAAAACCACAGGCAGCACACATCCAACTTATTATGACACAGTTTTGTCAATTGCTAGGCTCAGTAGTGTTTCTAAATGTAATGGCAGAGTTCAAAAAATATTGTTAGGAATTTTTGAGGGAGGTAATAAATAAATTATAAGTAATAATAATATTTTCAGCAAATTGCTGACACTTAAAGGAATAAAAGCTGTAGAGCCAAATTGGACCATATGCTTTTTGAAAAAGCAATTTCACAAGTGGAAACTCTATTAGTGTCTCTATATATTATTAGGACAGCAGGTTTTGTTCTACAACTAGACTTATTTGCTGTATTAGATTAGATTCAGTTGGCCATTATGTACAGAAGTATGCACATCTGTCCAATACACAGTGGCAAGCCCATAGAAGCTAAAACAGTATTTTTTAAATCTATTTTTTATTTATTTATGGTGTTTCTTAGTATATGTGTCCCAGTTTTGGCTGGGATAGAGTTAATCTTCTTTCTAGTAGCTGGTATAATGTTGTGTTTTGGATTTCATATGGGAATAATGTTGATAACACACTGATTTTTTCAGATTTTGGTAAGTAGTGCTTACACTAGCCAAGGACTTTTCCAGCCTCCCATGCTCTGCCAGGTGCACAAGAAGCTGGGAGAGGGCACAGCCGGGACAACTGACCCAAACTGACCAAAGGGATATTCCATACCATATGATATCATACTCAGTATATTGACTGGGGGGAGTTGGCTCAGGGGACAGCGATTGTGGCTCAGGGACTGGCGGGGAATCAGTCAGTGGCTGGTGAGTGGTTGCACCACTTTTTTTCCCCCTGGGTTCCACTTCTCTCTCTTGTTTTCCTTTTCATTACAATATTTATTATTACTATTATTATTATATTTTATTTTAATTATTAAACTATTCCTATCACAACCCACGAGTTTTCTTACTTTTGCCCTTCCAAGTCTCTCCCCCAACCCACTGGGGTAGGGGAGTGAGTGAGGGGCTGTGTGGTGCTTAGTTGCTGGCTAGGGTTAAACTACAACAATGACTTTTCTCTAGAGTATTCCAACTGCTAAAAAACTGATTCTGGAAGAGATGAGAAAAGTATATTGGCATCATCTCCTTTGCAACTTCACAAAGAATCAGAAATGTGCGGTAAGAGCAGAGGGAATTAAAACTCCATATGCAATTGGAGACCTAATTCTGTGAGATAGTCACCATCTTTTAACTTCCCTCACATGTTGACAACTAAGGTGTAAATTGTCACATAGATAAAATGTTATTCAATTTGAAATGACACGTAAAGGTGATGCTAGCTGTCAAGAGTTCTCCTGAGAGAAGAGCCAGCTGAAGCTATTGTACCCCAGCTGCCAAAGCCCAGGACTAGAGGAGGGCTGAGAAAATGTGTATGACATACTGCTGCTTAATGCATTTGAAGGTTGTAATTGGGGATATCCCTGGCAACTAGATCTTTTGATATTTCTTCTGTTGCTTTGTGCCAACTGACAAGGACATAACAGACAAGATAGGAACCAGGACTGAGTTCTTCATCTGAAAATACCATTGTTATGTTTTTTCTACCTTATACTTTATCTCTCCCTCCTAAGAATGTGTTGATATCAAATGACAACAAAGCCAGTTTTATCAGCATTTTACTAGTATTTCAGATTGGAAGCCACGAGAGATGCATGAGTCTCATCAATTGCACAGGCAGCTCTCAAAAAATCTCACTGAAAGAACAGAGCAAGGCAGACTCTGAGTAAACCAGAAGACATGTTAAATCCTAAATGATGTGCAACTTCCTCTTGAGTATGTGCTTTAAACAAGTCTTTCAATGATGCTTACTTTGACATGTCTGTTACAAAAGAAAAAAAGAGAACCAAACAACAAACAAACCAACAATAAAAAAAGATAGAAAAGGAAAAATCAGCATTTTGTTATAGGTAGCTGAACAAAGCTACTACATGCTTTCAAAAGAGCAAAAATAGTTCCTGTAGCTTCTGGGATGAATAGAAAGAATGTAAAGCTATTTCTGATTGGTTTGCTGAAATCCTGCTCTCACAGAGCTGCTTAATTACAGACATGGTGATGCCAGTCTATGCTATTTCACAAAGCTTTTGTAAGTTAGTTGGATGCAATTTAAACTTTCAGAGGCTGATAGATGACTAGCCAAGTCTGACTCTGGATCACCTGTAGCTAAGTACAAAATGGTCATATTTTGCCTATATAAACCCAGGTTTTGTTGAAAACATCCTGGCTGCACACAGAAAGGTCTCTCCCCCTGGATGTTGTGTGATTCAATCAAGCCTGAAGCCTCACTTATCTCTGGAGCCTGAGGAGAAGACCTGCCATGGGCTGAAGCACAGCCAGCCTCGAGCAGGGCGGGACGAGCTCTGCTGGGCAGCTCTGAGGAATGGATTGGGGTGGGGACAACTTGTTGCTGCTCAAGCCACTTCTGAAGCACTAAACTCTACTGGTGAAGCTATCACTGCAGTGAGTCCAGGAGCCTTGGCAACAGTTTTTCACTGCATTAAGGTAATATATAGCTGTTAAACAATAAACAGCTTCTCCAGATCAACCTCACATTAAAAGAAAGCACCCTCTAAGAAATCACAAAAGAAATGTAAAATGTCTTGGATTGGGGGAAGACAATACTTAATTATTGTTGGTATTCTGGGTTGTTTTAGTACACCATTGGAGCTATCTTTTCTCTCCTTCTTTTGCATGCTTATGTTTAGTAATATTGTAAGAGAACGTTGTAATTCTGCTGACGCAGAGGTCCTTGCTATCCCTTCCTTTTGTCCTGGCTAAGCTACTGCAGAGATTTGTTTCTCACTAATACCTCTGCATGCACAATTAACAGCTGATGCAGAATTCCCTTGCCTGATCTCTGCTGGCATTGAATAGCTACAGCTCATAACTCCAGACCTGGCTCTGTTACACTGCTGGTTGTTAATCTGAGCTCATATTAGTTTCAAGGTGTTCTTGCTACATTAGCAAGACCTTTCATCTAATTCTGGCAATTCTTGGACCCTTCCTTTCCATAAATCTCTCCTTTCCCACAATTGCAGAGTTCTGGCTTCTGCTTCAAAGATAAAGGATAACTGACAGCTGGTAACTTGCCCTTTAGGCACCATTTTCTGCAAATGCTAATAGCTGGGTGTTCAAAAATCCTTAGTCTCTTCAGTGAAGGTCCCTGCAGGAAATTTTATTATGTGAAAAAAATGCAGGACACCTGCCTATCTGTATCTTTGATACTGATTCGCTGTTGCTAATTTAACACACTGTCAAGAAAACATTGCCAAAGGAAGTCAAGGCCACTTCAATTCTTCAAGTGAATGGTCTGTTTTCCATCTTTGTCATTGCAGATTACAGCCTTTGAGAGCATTTAGTGATGTGTGGGTGTAACAGATAGGACAGTCAATATGATTTAGTTGCTGTTAAAAGGGCCTCATTTCTACTTCCCTTACAAACTACTTCCACCTCCTTTTGCAAACAGAGGTACAAATATTACCAGAAATCAAGGAGTTAATGACATCTCATGAGAATTCATGATTTCTTATAGACCTCCTGCCAGTTTCACAGACGAAATTGTACAGGTACAGATGCAAACATACTGGAGAAAAGGGGAAACTAAAGGGGAGCAAACAGAGAACAAACAGCTAATTTGAAACCTTTCAGAGATTCTACCCATCATTAGCATTCTCACGGTTTGTTGGTTTTGTTTTTTTTTTCCCCAAGGGCAAGAAAAGGCCAACACATTAAAAATTTTTAGTCTTCTAATCTAATCTAAGGAACTCATAGCAACAGACAAATCTCTCCTAATTGTGTCTAATAAGTAAAATAACATGAGAACCAAACTCCGCTGGAGACATTTCAGGAATCTTCATTTCTTCATTTCTGCCTGTTCCCTTATGATGGTAATTTCTTTTTATCTGGTCTTCGTTTGTACTGATTACTTCCTTTACAAATTAGAGCTGTACTTTTACTTGCTGCATGACAGTTTCTTTATAGTTAGGGCTCTGAAAAAGTTTCAAAAACAAATCCTCATAGGCTTTGTTTGGGTTTTCTTTTTTTTTTGCTGGTTTACAACAGCAGAGACAGTGGAAGAAGGCTCTTTCTTGGAAGCACAGGGAGTCTTGCAAAGCCCTGCTGCTCTTCGTAGGAAGCCTGGTAACCACAGCTCCTGGGCTCTGCACAAGCTGATGAGGAAAGCTCCGCCTTTGCAAAGCATTCAGAAATCCTTAGGTAATAAATTCTCCGTGTGTATGTGTGTGTGAGCATATGTAAAATGATCTCATTATGTGCTCCATGCCCATTGAACCCGCATGTTTCAACTCTGTTATCTCCTTTGGCTTCCTAGGCAAGCCCTGCTCGTTGGCACCCACACTTCTGTCTGTGTTATTGGCACTTTTTTACCTCTCTGCCCACACAGTTATAACATTGTTGGATCTAGTAGGTACAGAATGGTGAACTCCGGGGCATATTTGCTACAACCTCACTGTTGTTATTTTCAAACACAAATTCAGATGGGAGTGTGAAATCCTTTAGGCCTTTAATGAGTTTCCAGCATTATCCAGGCCTGCAGTAATTCCCTAGGGTTAAAGAATTGAAATAATTATTGACCTCAGTCCACTCCTTTTTTTTTTTTTTTTTTTTTACTTAATTCAGATATAATTATTTCCTCAGCTCTCTGCACACAGCTATTCCTGTGGAGATTTAGATTTCCTGACCTTGGTCCAAACATTATCTCCTACTATGAATAAATTTACTCAAAAAGCGGCTCACTAAGGGAGTACCATCACCCCAATTTGTCTTGACTGGCATATGCCTATTGAAAACTTCCAGAAATTTAGCCTGAAATTAATGCCAAGTTACAGATACTGAAGGAATTACATCAGAGCCAATGGAACCCAAACAACAGAGTAGAAATGTTAGTATACGTATTTTCAAGGAAGCTACCCTTTTTAGTATTAGACATTTCAGTGGAGGATATGTCAGGAAATAGAGTAAAAACACACAGAAATATCCAGACATCTACTGTTTGAACCAAGACTTCTGTAACGTGTCAGTATACTGCTTAGGTGGGAAACGTGGCAGGAAGAGTATAGCAAGTGCATTAAGTTCATGAGCTGGTAAGGCTGAGCATTTCAGTTACAAGTTCTTGTGACTTTGAAGTTCAGTTTGGATCACATGCAAAATTGCCTATTTTTGTAAATATTTTGAGTTGATGTAGAGTAAGTAAGATGAGGAAAGAGTCTGGCACTGGAAAAATTTTACAACTCATTAGTGGAAGTAGCATGAGGACCTCTCCTATTTAGCTAATGCTCAATTCTCTGACTTGAGAAAAAGGACCGAAAACAAGAACCTTTGTTTATATCTTTATCTATTTTAAACTAATTTATTTTAATCATACTGGCTGGGTTCAACCTTCTAATTGCTTAATCTACAATTCATGGTTTTCGCAATACTTGTATCAGTCTAGTTGCTTTCTGGATCACCTCCAATTTCTTATTATATTTGTTTCTACTAGATCAATATGACTCCAGCAAAGGTGACTGCAATGTATAAATAAAGGAAAGCAACCTTGCTACTTTACTTGGTCATATTTAAGTGATCACAGATCCAAAATTTCTGTGGATTCACAGAAGAGTCCTTATGCTACTTTTCTTACTGGCCCAAACATATAATTTCTCTTTAAGCCTCTGCAATGTATCACTGAGTTAAGATAGTTTGATTATTTATGATGACAAACGATTTTCTGAGCTGCTTATTGGTTATTAAAATACAATCCTTCATGTTTTATATGTAACCAGCATTCTTTGCCCTACATATTGACCTTCCTTATTCTAGGTATAGGACTTCATGTCTTGTTCTCCAGATCATGAGATTCCAAGTTTTCTGTCGACTTCACACACTTCCATCTTTTAAAGTTCTACTCTTTCTTAAATATGAAAAAAGTGTACTTCAGTGCTTTGAAAAGTGTAGGAACATATTAACCATGCTGTTACAAGATTGTAGGCAAGACATGGTACAAGGTATTTGTACCAGATGTTGAACAAGTCTTATCATTTAAGCCATAGAATATGTGCAACAATACGCAAAATAATAATTTCTTGAACAACAGAAAAATCCTCCACAACCATATATATGTACCTATACATATGTGCATGCATACACATGCTCCAAAATAGAAATAATACCTAAACAGGCTGCCATCATGCAAGAGGATTCATAAACTTTGTAGCTTTTAGTCATAAACCTATTATTTATTCTTTAATGTAAGCAGTAGGAAAATACTTCAACCATCAAATTAGCAGTGAATCACCAGGTCTAGTAGGAGATGCTGGTAGGCATGCCATCTACTTGTTTGAACGTGAGATAGTATATCGTCAAAAAAAATAAAAAGGTAGAGTTAGGGTCCAGGTGTGGGGGATAGGCGTGTGCCCTCTCTGTGAAGGCATTTTGGATGCTTCTCTGGCCAAAACTATGAACCTTTTGAAACGTATGTCTGCCATTGGAATTTGGAAATGGATGAAGAATGAAACACAATTTTTCCTACAAGAAGAAATTATCTTATCCTTCTCAAAGCTAGCTTTTGGAGTTCAGAAACACCCTCTCAGTGAAATCATTGTCAGCTGGAAAAAAATAATTCAGGGTCATAATGTGAAATGAGACTTTCCTATTTGCTCAAGAAAAGAGTCACAGATGAGAGTTGTTAACATGCTTCAGACTTGAGAATTAGGTTATTTATTTTAGGAGAGACAACAGGATCAAAACTTATTCTAATTTACTTCTATTTAAAGATGTAAAATCCTTGGATAGTATTTTGAAACGTTATGGATGGACAAAACCAATACCTTCTCAGTTCATGCTTACATATTTAGTCAAAGAGTACATTTAGTATTTGTACGTTTAGTAAGTTTCCTATACTTCTTCAGCACAGGTTAGGGGTTAATTTTATTCATAACTTTCAACCTCCCATTGCAACATTCTGGTTTTGAATACCTTTACTAGACTAGTCCTATGCCCACTCTAAAACAGAAACTTTCCCATTGAGCTCAGTGACCTCAACACAGATGTGGGAAATCTGTTCTGACATTCGTTTATCCCCCCTCAGCCTTATGCTTTTAGGTGGTTTATTCTTCCTGTCACCAAATACAGTTCCTTGGTGGAACTGCACTCTTAAATGGCTATAAATCATCATCTATTTGTCCCACTGGGGACAACCACACCACCCACTGGGTGGAACTAATTGCAAATCAAAAAATACAGGGCAGCTTCTGTTAACCATAACGTGGATTGTCACAAGATATTGACAATAAAGTAATGGAAACAAAGTCTTTTGTTCATGTATATGAATAAACAATTACATTTAGCTTCTTTATCAAAATTAAATACAAGAACAAATTCACTTCACTCTGCTTGTGCAGAGTTTACATGAACACAAAACATAGGGTTGTTTTATTCCTAGGGGTTTGAATCCCCTTTTTAAAAGGAGCTTTTCAAACCCTTTAAAAAAAAGGTTTGTAGTTTGTCTACTTCACTTTAGAAATGAAGTAGTCTTTCAAGAAGAAAATGAAATGTTTCAAGTGTTTCTATTTTTTCCAACAGAAATTGTTTCCCAAAGTAAACATAGATTCACGTATAGTTTTTGTTGGATCAGCAATAGTTTTCAGCAGCTGAAAAACTGCTACCAGCTAAGCTGCTTTCTTTAAATAGGTTATTCATCAGAAAAGAAAAGCAGGCTTTGTCAGGATTGTAAAAATATTATTTTTCTTTTTTTTTTTTTTTTATTTAGGAATAACATTATTGTCATTGGATATGACCACTGCATGTACTGACATATCTTTAAACTAATAACATCATTTCAGTCAGGGACCAACATCACAGAGGGTTTCTGAAGTCACCAGTGCTCTTGGTAACAAAAAAGAAGAAATGGTAGTTCAGGGATGCTTCCAGAAGTTGTTATGACTCTGATTGAGTGGTGGCTGAAAGAACATGATTAATTGAGACTAATGAAACTGACACACCACAAAGACATCACAGCCAGCTGTTTACGTAAGGTGCTGAAGTTGTTTCAAAAGAGTTATTTGCCTTTTTTTATCTTTCCTTTGCAGCAATTTACCTTTGGTGATTTAAAAACATTTTGAAAGGGAAACTTTTGTTAAGTGAATTAACATTTCTTTTAGTTCTGAAGACTTCTACAATAAATGCCAAAATGGAGAATAGTGATCATCCAGTCTGAGACCCTGGGTAAAATAACACCTTCCCAGTGTGCAGGTTTGAGGATTATCTTTACTGCTAGAAATGTGCATTTAACTTTTGCTGCACCTCTCTGGCTTCAGCTACCAGCTATTAAATCTTGTCACATCTCTGTGAGGCAGGTGGAAGAGGTCTCTGTTATCAGATTTCCACTTCCTAGACTTCAAGGCACTTAAAGGTTCGGAGGAAGTCAACCCTTAGCCTTTTCTTTGATATGTTAAGTCGATAAAGCACCTGAAGAGTCTGTCTCTAAGATACGTCTTTCCTCCTCTTTAATCCTTCAGCCTTTTTTCTTCATCTTTCCCTAACTTACCATCTCTTTTTTCACTCTAGACATCAGACTGGGGGACTGTACACCATGGGATGGTAATATAATTTCCTCTTTATGCAATATTTCCTAGTGCATCAGCTCACTGACTACAATTCATCATTGGGCTTTTCCGATTAGCTGATGAACTACTATCACCCACCCTCCAAAACTTTTGCATCATTCCTGCTTTGAAGTATATAATTCTCTCCTGTAGTTATAGCTTATATTTCTCAATTCTATGTGTGACACTGCATTTCACTGTCATGTAACACTTGGGTTCAGATAACCAAGCAGACCATTATTTGTCATTATTTACCACTTCCATGATATCTATGTAGTTTATACACTTCATTTATACTTATGCTACATTTTCTTTAATATTGCTGATTTTGAAAATAAATCAACAAGGCCCAGGACTGGTATCTAAGATGCCCCACAAGAAACCCACTCATTTCATTGGGATTCCTCACCTACAACTAAGTATATTTCAAAAACTGACAGCAAGCTATCAGTCCATCTACTATACTGATTATATATCTTTCTACTTAAATGAAAACATTCTCTGGTATTATGCCCATGGGTTACTTCAACTATATTGTATCAGTGCTATTACTTTTATCAGCCAAACTTATACCTTAGTTAAGCTGTTCCAGGATTTAGCAGTCATTCCTTAACTCTTGCCAGCAAAACTGAGGAAAATCAGATTTATATTTCTTCAGATAAAAATTAAGATGTGTGGAAAAAATCCCAATAATGCACACTAAACTGTCCTTTCAGGCCAGAAAGTACATTAGCTCTTGGTTTTTTGAAGATGTTTTTGGAAGATGTTTATTTTTGATCTTGTCATTTGCTGAAAACTACAGATCCTCTCCATCCTTTTCCACCTAATGGGTCCATTCACCTCTGGCTTAACTAATTGGAAGCGTTCTTTTTCAGAGAGAAATATTCCCTTTTCATATACCGTAAAACTTGTTTAATGAAGAGCCCACTTTATTACCAATTTTTTGCTATATACAATGTAATCCACAGACATTAAAAATTTAATTCTTCCTCTTAAAGATATAATTACATATCTATTCAACCTCATTACTATCAGACTCATGATTTGGTTTTAGTTGTAGGAGAAAATAAGCACTTTAATCATGTGTGGTAAAAATGATAAAAGATCTTTTGATAAAAGTTCTCAAATGGTTTGAATTTAACTTAAGACTTGCAGCTGCTTTAAGGTTTGCAGCCCAACACATTACCTGATAGACACAGGAGACCATGACCTATGAATCTGAAGGCAGTTTTTTTCATTGCAGTCCAAACATATGTAACAAACCCAAATTTCTATAATTTTCTCCAACTGAAAATTCTGACTGGGTGAAAAACCTTGTGCTTTATTTGCTGATTGCAGTCCACCAGCAACAGGGACTATAAGAATGCTTCATGACTTCATGCATTCCCTGCATTTGAGGTGCAAATGTATGCAGGTGTGTTTATGTCTGCATATTTATGTATGTGTTTGGGTGTTGTAGCTGCATGATCCAAATAATATTATTACCATTGCTAGTGACAGGCCACAGGCTTTCTATTAATGCTGCAAAGCTCAGAAGCAGGACTTGTCAGGCTTGATTTGTCTTGGCCTGCCTGGATCTTTGTTTTAGCCTGTTTAGCTAACAGCCACTTTCTAGCTACCAGGCAACTACTACATGTTTTTTAGCTTTAGTTTAGCTTTTATGACTGTGTGCTGCAAAGTCCATTGCTATAATAGTTATGATAAATTTTTGTAACTAATTGGCAGTAATAATTCAGTGCAGAAAAGAGTATCTGTGACCCTAGAATAATGATGTGTTTTAGAGGAGTGTAAGCACAGGATGATAGCAGAGTCCTTGCAAGTGTGGGAACAGGACAAATTCAGAGGCCCTGGCACTGTAAATAATTAATCAGTTCTCAATTATTAATCATCAAAAGATTGAAACCTTGGAAAATGTGTTAAACTGGTTTTAAGCATAAAGAGAATAAAGAACAAGTGTCTGGCTCATATAAAACATAGCACAGATAGTAAATTTACTTGTAACACCATTTGAGGACCAATGGAAAGAGCACACTCGAGTGTATGTTAATGTATAAAAAATAGCAGACCTGGACTGGGGAGGAAGCAATCCTTGCTTTCTATATCGTACTCTTTCCAGGGAACTCAGGACATTGACATCTCCCCAGAAATCATCCCCCCTTCCTCCTCCTTCTTGAGGAAGACCGCACTGGCTCCATTAACCTTGGAGCCCAGGGGAACAGTGACGGAGTGAATATAATACCAGAAAAAGGGATAGGGACTACATGCTCACAGGGAGCAGTCATGTGTGTACCTAACAATTTTAACTGTGTAGTTAATTCATATTCTATAAAAATTAAGTAGTTTGGGCTGCAAATGTTACTAGTATTTTTGCTGGATTAAGTAGAATTTGCAATTAGCCATAAATCAAGGAAGAAATCAAGTGTGCTTTTAGGAGATAAAATTTTGCTGCCCACAGTCTTCAAAATAAGAGAAAGGTATGTTTTATTGGAGCATATTCAGTGAATTTTTGGCCTTAGCCTTATTTATAAACCATACTGAAGGGTTGAACTTTACACAGAAATGCCTTAAACGACTGATTCTTATATCCTTAATAAAAACACAACTCTGATATTTTCTGCACATTTCCCTATTATCCCCACATCCCATTATTTTGGAATTTACACCATGATACCTCCTGGTGCTCCTTCACGTAACCCTATGACCAACACTAAGGCCTGTTTTCCTGCATCTCAGGGTTGTCGCACTCATTTCCATAACTATTCTTTTGAAAACCTTTATACAATGAACTGTTAACTCTGTTCCCCTCCAAGCACTAGGGCTGTTTAAAGGAGGACAGTGCTGGGATTAGTTTACCAGCTGTATCCTTTACTGGCAAACTAGATTGTTTAACCTGTGTGACAGAACCAAGACCTCTGACATTTCCAGTAAAGTATTTGCTTTTGAGTCTTTGGACCTTGGACCTTGGACCTTTGGACCTTGGACCAATCATTTAATCAGGAATACTCTGATTCTGGCATTTCTACTCTTCCTTACATTAGGAAGGCAAATTGAAACTAGTATGAGTTAAAGGTGGGTCAGACCAAAACGAATCACCTAAATAATTATTGACTTCGCTTCTTAGTACAGATCTCCATAAACGTTGTCTTCCCCGTGATTAATTTCTCTGTTCGTTGGTGATCCTGTCACATTTGCAAAACCAAAGAGACCACTCGCTTAGAACTGTAACAATTACTGTGAGGACTCATTCATCACCTAGATTTGCAAGCTATGCAACTAGATTTTTTTCACCTCCCCTTCCCCCTGTTCCACTTCTGACTTTATGCAGTTCGTGCTGAACCTGCAAATTCCCTTCAAGTCCAAGGAGTCCTAATGAAGGCGCTTCACTGCTTGTGCATCCTTCTGTATCACCACGGCTGCCCTGGAGAGACAATGACTGCATGCTGCTCTTTCAGTCCTGATGGCAGGCTGGCCTAGGAGAGGAACAAAGAAGCAGTTTTTATAAGGCTGTTAGCTGAAGAGGCAGCTGACTTCAAAAAAGAAAATCAGAGAAGCACTCTAGCTGTGTCTACAAAGCCGTGTGGTTGGTATGTTAGACTGAACTAGGGAAAAGGAGCATGGGACTGGACACAGGGCTGCCTGGGAGTCCAGGCAGCATGTCTACTGCCAAACAGACAGTAAATTAACATTGCCATGCATTAACTTGGCAGCAGCTATTCAAAATGCCATCAAATAACTGTGAATTGACCAAAAACTCTGTACCTCCTGGTCACCCAGAAGTACACAAGTCAGTTTGTGAAAATTCATGACTAGGGAAAGAAAAAGATTAGCAGAAAAACATGTAAACCAGAAATACAACTTTCTCGTTTAAAAAAAAAAATAAAAATAGCCCTGCTTATTCAATATTTCTTCCTTGTGGATTACAAACTGCATTGATTTCTTCAAAGTCTGCCTGTGGCCATCCGCTATAGAATAGAAACACCACCCATCATCAACACCACTGATTTCTGTCACAGGGTATTTGATATAGAGATATATTTTATTACTATTGGCACAAAAATTATCACAAGAACAGGAGAGACATGCATTGAGAGAAATAAAAGTTGTCTGTGGGTAGTCTGAGAGTAGAAAGAAGAGGCTGTACATGCTGAGGAAATAATTTCTTGGGAGTTACACACTGAACTCAATTAATTCATTTTTTTAAGAGCTTTGAAGTGCTATACTACTGTTAAGCAGTCTAAATTCAACTGCTATCCCTCCTTTGACTGGTTTAATTATTTCACAGCCATAAGCACAAACCCTCTAATAATTAAAAATAATATCTTAATTGGACTTTCCTGGTCTAAGAAATATATTGTAATCCCACAACTCCTTATTGCATTCTCCAAAATAAAATATATTTCTTTAAAGTTTTATTTTATTATCCCACTGTTTTTCTCCCAATGTGGTGACCAATACAATGCACAACAATCCCAAAGTTTACAGTGTGAGAAATCTTTATAGTACCACTCAAATCTATGTGCAGTAGATGAAGGAGGAACATTTTTGAGGGGAAAATTGTTCTTTAAAAGTGACAGAAAATGAAGATGGCACGCAATGGTTTAGGTATAAAGAAAAAAGCTAGTAATAACTAGACCAATAAAAACGTGTGTGTTAAAAACCAACAAAAATAAACCCCAGACAAAATCTTGAGCAAGTATGTTTCCTAATCCCTAGACTGTATAGGTGACATGGGACATGACTGACTGCATTACAAAGTATTCACAGCAGAAAAGCAAACTGTATTAAAAGATAATAATTAATTTGGATTTGGCCTTGAGAAATACTGAGAACCTTTCATAATTGTAATTGTTTGCCTGGCCCCATAGCCCCTCTGCAGGGGACCTCTCTTAGGTCCAAGCAACAAGTTTTTAAGCTATCCCATGCACAAGATTAGAGGAAACAGAAGAAATTCAAACAGCCATGTATTAATTAAATTTGTTAATTAAAGATGGAACCTCTTACGAGTCTTGAAATATCCAGAGAAAGATTCTGTCGGTTGCAGCTTAGGCAATAAATGCTGCTAACAAGGTCACGCAACAGTGAAAGTTATTGCTCAATTCACTCTAAAATGAGTCTAACAATGGTCATCATGAAAAGCCTAATGGTCTCAGGGAGTTTGGAGTATCATTGGGTAAAATATAGATGTACTGATGAAGAATTTTATGCTGTTATTTTACTGAAAAATGAAATCTTAATTTTGAGGTTGTAAAAGTAACGAGAGTATAATATTTTGATTTTTAGCTGCCACTATATGTAACTGAAATTTTATCATAGGAACATCAGTTTCATTAAAAACCAGAAAACTTTTTTTCCTCAAGAAGCATCAACTTTGGTAAAGATTTTATTATTTTTAGAATTTGGTTTATTTATGAAATGTAATTTGTTTGGTTCGGGTCTCAGAAATGAGACTGAGGAAAAATTAAGGGGAAAAAAAAAAGGAGGGAAGAGGCTAATATAAAACATTTCTAAATCACTATCACAAGCATCCTAACAGTTGTTGGGATATGACATCATGAGATAAAACTCTGTGTCTTACATGGGGAAAATAATTGTAACAGTTAATTTTGCATTCACAGGTTACTTTTAACCCAGCCCTTCTACTTTTGGTTAAAAGCATAAATGAATGTCCTCCATGGCCATCCCAGGAAGCTGATATTCATAGTAATCTCCAGACTCTTAATACTACTTTAAAAATAGTGTTACAGACCAAGCCATGATAACCAAGTTTGAATAACTGAAAGGCTCCAAAAATCAAACCTTCCTATAATGGCATCATACTTTCCTTAATCAAAATAAAAGGAAAAAATATCTTGCTTGGACCATTGAACCAGAAATAAAACAAATAAAGCACAAAGACTATTTAAAAAGGAATTGCTGATTGGCATACAATAATATAAGCTAAAACATGCTGTACTGAAAGCACATTCTTTCCATACTAGTGACATTATTCTTGTTTCTTAGACATTGTGCACTAAAAAAGCACAAATTCCAAAACTGTTTTGGAACACACAGATTAAAAAGGTAGCAGTACATTTAGTGGCCTACCCAGAACAACGCTCATGTCAGTGGGTAGCTAAAGCAACTCTTATCCTGTTTTATCTCTCAAAATCAGTTCAGAAAGCGATTTTTTATTTGTACAACTTCACTCAAAGTAAACAAGATACGTACAAGTATAACAGATTAGTGAAAGGCGTACGGTGATTTACATCTCTGCAGAAGTCAGGTTATGGAAGCCTGAATGCATCCAAAGTGGTATCTAACTATATTTGAGGAGAGAGGGAAAACCAGAACTCCAAAGGAAACATTTGGCCCCTGATGAAACCATGAACAGCTGTCTTCGTATTCCAGTGCTTACGTTCTGTGACAGTGTTCTGGAAGATTAGTGGCATGTGAAAATCACTACTGAACTACACAGTTAGGATAGAGGGAATCAACATGTCTGGAGGAGACTGTTCACATCAAGATCAAATTCAAAGGCAAGAACAGGGTTTCTGTATCAGACAGTTGGGGCTTAGCTCAGAGCTAGAGTTCAGCCAAGAATCAGGAATACAAAGGTTGGGCCCACACAAGCTATTCATGTGAGATTTCTGGCCCATTTAGAACTCACATTCAGGAATTTATGTCCTCACTTCTAGTTTTGAATCTGAATCAGAAAGAAAAGCAATTTCTAAATTAATCTTTTTTTTAGAAAGGAGTGAGTCAACAAGCTTATATCAGAGCACTTAGTCAGGCTATTTTACATCCTCTGAGAATATGGCTTAGTGAGGAATCAGCCCTTTAACATGTAAAAATGAAGCCTGAAGTCACAAACAGGATGTTCGCAAAAAGCAACACATTATGAATTACTTCAGAGTATTTCATAAGTCTATATCCTTTTCCACTGGCTGCTGTCCCAAATGGAAAACTGATGTAGAGATGATTGTTATGAAATAAAAAATATGAAGTCTTCATTGGCAGTAGACTAGTGAAAAGACAAGAATTCATTCTTGGAGCAGCCTGGAAAAGTTTGTCTCTATTCTGCGCACATTTTGTTTATGTTACAAGACAGTAACAGTTGAGGGAACCTTTACTGATTTGTCTGGAAAGTGGATTTTTTTAAATGCTTGCAGAAGACAGCTCAGTATGATGAATCTGGCTCAATGTTGTTGATCTCTAAAGGTATTGTGGCTGCTATTTTCACACGAGATGTTTAAGAGGTGCTTTAGAAATGTGAAATTATCAAAATGCTCATTTCCTGGTTAGGTTTGTGCCGCTGCACAGCTGTGCTTAATTGAAGAACAGCAGGCAGAAAAAACCCTAAAAAACCCCAAACACCTGAAAACCCCGATGCATTCTTCTAGCCACTGCACTCTTAATTTATACAAGTAAATAACCTAGACTAAGTCATATCAGAAAACAGACTACATCAAACCCCCTCTGCAAATAAGTGTATTTCTTGGAGAAAATTTGAAAAAGATTTTTTCATTTCCTCTCATGTCATCATTTTCTAAGCTCAAAGAACCATGAAGAAGGTGAACAACAATATTTCTTGTCCTGTAGTAACATCCAAAGGACGCCATAAAATTCCAGGTCTATTATGCTGGACAGAAAGTCTAAGGTGCATGATCCCCACCTTAAGTTCTTCACAATCTGCAACAGATTCATAATAGATGATGAGAGGGACAGAAACACTAACAGATAATATTTCCATTAGCCAACTCATTCTGAAAGATTTTTGGAGATCAGCCATAAGCTGTATTCACTCTGGTCTCAGCAATCAATTTTCTCTTCAACTCCCATTGATTCCCTCTGGCTTTTGTGTATCTAGACCTATCTATTCTAGACAAAATAAAAGACCAGAAGAAAAATATAGTTGGACAAAATAAAAGAAGGCAAGAAAGACTAGTTGGACAAAACTTTCCTGGTGAATAGTTAAAAGGAAATCTCAAAACATTTTTAGAGTTTAGGACTGCCTAAATGCTTTCTTCAGATATTATCAGACTGGACTGGCAAGAGTTGGTCTGATTTTCCATGAGGGAGAGAAATATGAGTATATAATTTCCTGTTATCTCATTTATTTTGAGGGATTACAAGCAAGCTTCTAGGAACAATCTTCCATTTAAATGTGATTCACTACTAAGCCATGTAATTTGGGTTACGATTTATGTGAAAAGTATTAGAGACATGTGTCTGTCAAGTGAGAGGGCAGTCTTTTTTTACAGCTTGTGAATTCTAACTAGGATTTGGTTATTGAGACTTTATTTCCATATGCAATTTTTATTTCTTGCTATATTAAGAGCAAGTCAGTAGCATGTGTCCCAGTGACATGTTGGTATATCTGCCTCCTGACCTTAGTACAGTTCTGATCTCTTCTGCCTTAGATGCTACGTATATAGATATGTAGCACTGAATTATAGCAGAGAAGGTAATTTAATTGCTTCTTCATCTTCATGTCTACTCATTTCCTGTATGGTGTGTTCACAGCTAGAATTACCTGGGAGCTGCTCAATGTCAGCAAAACAGAAAGATATTACCTTGCCTTGGAAGTATAAGCAAGGCTGAGTGGGGCTGGTCTACTTCTTCACATGGTAGTCTTTTCATTACTGGTCTGGCACTTTTATTATGCTGTTTCTAAGTGAACAGCAAAACAACTGTCTTATGAGATATACATATACAAACCCTTGGTTGCCTGAAGTCATGTAGTAATCATCCAGTTTGTGTAATACCAAATACCTGTCAGACTTTATAAACTGATGCAGTCACTGTACTTAAATCCCAATCCCAGCGTTTGCTGATGGTTCGTTCCCAAAGTCAACAGAGGGAGGAGAGACAGCAGTTCCTGTGGAGGAGATGTCTACCCTCCCTGACTAATAGGGGAGATGAGCACAATTTTAGTAGAATGTTTTCTTCCAAAGTGAAAACTGTCACAGACACATATCAGTTTCGATGGAATGGATAGACACATAGAAGGAACATGATCCAGGTACAGATCTTGCCATTTTGCCTACTTTGCTGATGACATTTAGTAGTTTCATTTAATACACAAAGAACACCAAGCAGAATGAAAAATAAATGTCATTCTGGTCAGCTATGCTCTAGACTAACAACATGGAGGATAAAAAACTTTCCACAAAAGTGATCTTTGTCACCACATAGTTGGACACTTCATAAAACATGGAGAAATCTTGATGTTGATCTATTTCTGCATAGCACTTAGCCATAAAACAGTCTGCGTTCTTTGTAGTGATCTCATTTTGAATAAGAAGTAGACATAGCAGAGCGTTTTCAAATCCCATTCATTTAGATATAGTTTGTCTACTACATCAGTTTGAAGAAGAGATAGAGAAAAGTGAACCATGAAAAGTGGCAGGAGATGGAAAACGGAAAAATACAAAATACATCTCTTCAGGATTTCTGAGACCACTATATCCTTGTATTAACTGATCTTATCTTAGGCAAACATGTCCTAAATTTTAAATAACTCTAACAACCATTACAAGAAAATATGACCCAGCCATGTGTTAACAAATGTTCACCTATTCATATGTTTCTTGTTCCCCTCATTACTAGTCCTTCCCATTGTGCATGAAGTTTTTCACCTGTTACTTCAGAAAAACTAGTGTAGATCTTCATCATTTATGTCTCTTTAACTAAGGTAAGGCCAGCTGGGGGAGAGGATCTGTCCAATGGCACAAGAGCATCTCTGCTAACAAGCTTGCTAATCTAGCAATGAGGACCTCCAACAACATTCAGTGCAGGATGTTAACCAAAGCCTCATGAGAAGTGATGCATGGGCTGAAGTGAGAAAAGGCCTGATGAACAGCATGATGGAGGCCCTCACACTTCCCCCATGAAAGCAGCTTCAGTGGGGACTCCCTCAGGTACCTGCAGCCAAATGCATACAGCACAGGAAAACAACAGGAAGAATGGGAAGGCCATGCACAGATGCAGATCTTTAAACTCATTTGGATTACACAGATGTGGTGGGGTAGTTTGTGCAGAAGAAGTGGTGCAACGAGTAAATAGGAGATCTTTAGAAAGGACTGGCAAGGTGGAAAAGATGCCTTTTGGGCAAAGAAGTCAGATGACTGCAGGGACATCTGTCTGGGAACTTGTGAGACACCAGACATAAGCTTTTGGGCAAGGATCAGAGGACAGACAAACACAGGTGACATCTTAGTAGGCTCCTACTACAAATATCTTGATTTTAGTAAGTCTTTCAACACTGTCAAGCTGAATTGGAAAGGTATGGTTTGGAAAAGTGGACTCTAATTTAGGTGCAAATGTGGCTGGATTGCTAGGCTACAAAGGCTATGATCAGCCATACCAGGGCCCAGCTTGTGGCTGGTTACTTGTGGCATCCCTCAAGGATCAATAGTGGGGCCAATAACATCCAATGTTTTTATTAGTGACCTACTCAACAGCACAGAGTGCACTCTCAGCAAGTTTGTGATCAATACCAAATCAGGCTGAGCGGTTGGTATCCTGGAGCACAGGGCCACTGAGGGACTTGAAAGGCTGGTGATATGGGCTGACAGGAACCTCAGGAAGTTCAACAAAAGTTCAACAAAAACAAATGCCAAATCCTGCACCTGGGATGGGAAACCTCCCTGAAGCAGTATGGGCTGGGGGCTGACCAGCTGGAAAGCAGCTCTGCAGAAAAGGACCCTGGGGGTTCTGATGGACAGCAAGCTGAACATAAGCCAGCAACATGCCCTCACAGCAACAAAGGCCAATCACATCCTGGGCTGCATTAGCAAGACCGTTGCCAGCAGGTCCTGGGAAGTGACTCTTCCATTCTGTATGTCACTTGTCAGATGACATCTAGAATGCTGTGTTTAGTTTTCAGCTCTTCACAATAAAGACATTGACATACTGGAGCAAGGCCACTGCAGGCTACCAATATGATTTGGGGATTGCAGCATATGTCATATGAGGAGAAGCTGAAAGAACATAATGTGTTCACCCTCAAGAGCAGAAGGTTAAGGAGGAATATTCTAATGGAAGAATTAGAGAAAGCAATCAGACTATACGGACCCATGCAGTGAGGGGATGAAAGGCAGCAACACAGTTGCAAAAAGGAAAATTCTGACTAAAAGGCATTTTTTTCACCATGGGTATGATAAAATATTGCAACAGTTGCCCAGAGAGGATGTGGCATCCCCTTCCTTGGAAATATTCAGAATGAAACTGGACAAGTCTTTGAGTAAACTGCTCCAAGCTGGTACTGCTTTGAACTGGGGCTGGGCCAGAAGATGCCCAGCATACCCTTCCCACCTGAATTATTTTTTATTATATTAATTGATACAGGCACCTGCAGGGGGTCAGAGAGAAATGAAATAGTTAAATACTTGTCATCGCTGCAGAGCAAGTTGTTGCTTTGGTGTCTTTCTTATCTGTTCCTCTGGATCATGATGTGTTACATCTGACGTATTCACCTCTCTCAGCAAGAAAGTTGCAATTTGCTTAATCTTATTCCAGGTTCCTGATTACAAGCCTTAATCACTCAGCAGGCCTGACCATAATTAGTATCTGAGGATATTCCCTTTGGGAGTTGTGAGTAATGGTAGATTCAGGGATCGAAAAAGTATCTTTGAAACAAAACATTGTTTAATCTTAACAGTAGGAAGAAGGCCAAGCAAAAGATAGTTTTACAAAATTTTTACTGTGTATAGGTGAGATTCAGTAAGTGAGATATGAATGTCCACATTGTTTACATCTGAGATAATCTATCCAGGATCTTTTATAATTACAGGAAGTCTAGGACACAGTTTCAAATCAAAGCAGAAGTCTAGGATCTGTCATATGTATTGTACTCCAAAACTGCCTATGACTCTCCATTAATTATATGCAAAGAAATGCAGCCAAGGGTGACTATGTCAGCTACAGATACTGACACCGTAAATGTCTACATTACATTAAATAAATCCCACGTTACAGCTCTAGCTTACCTCTGGAGTCTGGATTCCAGCCTACATCCCCAAATTTGCCCTTTAGCCTTTTTCATTGGAGGGTTCTCCTTTTATTTTAATCCAAGTTTTCTTTTTTTTCCTGTGTTTCCTGATCCTGCTTAAACCGAGTCAGCTTGCAAGTACACCACTAGTTCACATATAGACTGATGGAGCTGGAATATTCTGAAATGTTTCTAAGAAATTAATATCAGGATTATAATGTACACTGTTTACAGAGCCAATTTCCTGACAAACATGCTCTGTAGATTCATGCAGTAAACACAACAACAATCCTGTTAAGCCACAGCATTCATAAAATATTTACATGTAGTTTCAAATTTGTCACAATAGTGTAAATATTTAAAGCAGTATCACTAGTATCTTGGAACCATTGAGGTAGTTCGCACCCAGACTTGTCATTTCAGACTCTCTGCAAACACTGCCAGACATTTTCAGCAACATTTAACAGGCTCCTGCACAACCACTGCACCTAGTAAGGGTGCATTTTCTTCCATTAAACAGAAGTTAAAACCAAGACTTCTGAAAACAAGTGAGAGATCTGTAAGATTCAATCCTCTACTAATTGCTACAAAAAAGTGCTGTTTATTCAGCTCATATTACACAAAACATGTTGCAGTGTTGCAATACAATTTTAAACAAATTTTAGACATGCTCCACACAGAAAACAAAGAAAGGGAGGATGCCAAAAATGTTTAGGCATGCTTGAGAAGGAGCAAATAGAGATTTCTGCTTACAACTTTGAAACATGACTATTTTCTGAGACAGTGGACAATGCACAAAATAGATTTCATGTGGCAAGGAGGGGTAAAATCAGAGCAGAATTGATAAACACAGTTACATTCTAATCCTATTTCACTCTTAATTCTGATTTTATGAGACCTAGCTTTGATGTTCTATTTATTTCCCAAAGCGTTGTAAAGTGCATGATTTGGAGGTGGGGGTGGGGGTGGGTGTCGGTCAATCAATTTCATTTGTTTCTTAATACAAAGAACAAGATCTTAGATGTAGAGGGGTGCAATTCTGTTATCTTCAATACATGTTCAAAGACATGTATGTGCAGAGGGAAAAGAAATTATATGGAAGTCCCTCAAAAATTATAAATTTCTGTCAGTGCATGATGTAAACAACCTACCTAAATAAGGCCTCACCTCTTCAAGAATTTATTCTAGGTTTCTCTGCATTTTTTCTCAGAGAATGTTCTATTTCTAACAGGGCATCTGTATAGCACAATGATACACACACATCATATGGGGTGAAGCCTTAAGTCACAACTGCAGAGAACAGCTGTGTTCTCTGTGATTTGTGTTCAGAGATCTTTAGAAAAGCGAAACATGAAAACACAGTATGTCCTCTTCTCTTTATGCTTCATCTCTACCATATCATCTCTGCAAAAACATTAGTCACTATCATTTTTTTGTCTCCTTTCCATTCTTCCCCCCTGGAAGATCTAATGAAAGTTCATTTCCAGAGGTTTGGCAACCTACCCAGAAACCTGTTCATTAACTTCAAAGTCTTTGATCAGACCCAGCAGTTTATATTGCCTCTTTTTAACACAAGTACTTGTAGTGATGACAGCTCCAAGTCAGAGCCAAGAGTTATAAATCACTGAAGGATTTTGTTTAAATATGACTCTTTATTTTTCTTGGCATGTTACTTGTTGCTTACATTCAGCAAGGGTCAGAATATAGAGGGTAAGGCCCAACAAAAATTTAATCCTAATACACCTAAATCTATTGGCATAAAGCCTCTTCCATAAGATGAAGAAGTTGTACAACAAAAAATTAATTTGCAAATCTTTCACTCACGATATTAGCATTTTATATTGTGAAGAAAAAAAAGAAATATAACATGGCACAGCATTTTCAGTGGGGACCTTACAATAAACTGAGTCTGAAGAGAAACGTGTAGCCTTTACTCCTCTTGCTCTCTGGTTTTTGTTTCCAAGTGATACATCTGTTGTATAGTTGGAAAGTTGATTAATGCACTTACAAAAAGTGTCTTGTACACTTCAGAGAAATGGGGTTTCATTGCGAAAATAAAACCCCGAACTCTTTAAAGTCAAATCATGTAGTTCGTGATAAAAGTTCTGAGAAAGAAAAAAAAGAAAAAAGCAGCCGATGGCTACAGTCTGCTCTTCCACTGGGTATTATTAGTACTGTTCCAATGTCAAGTGCAGAGCTGCACTCAACAACTCCCACTTCAAATGCAGAGAAATCTACAGAGGCTTGAGCTTTACACTAGCTTTTTAAACCAATGAAAGAAAGGAAGAAAGAAGACTTTGCTCTGCTATTGCAAGGCTCCTTTTTTTCACTCTGACTACATTTTCAGTGGAGCACAACCAGAACTCAACTTACTTTTTCCACCACTTAAAGAGAAAAAGGGCCCTTATAGGAGGAATAGAGAACCCCTGTTTGTGACACTTTTGAAGTCTTCCACTTACAACTAACAGCAAGAACATGCAGTAAAAAATGGGCCCTAAATAATATTTTAGCTGCTGTATTCTTTTTCTCATCAAATTATTTGCAATGACTTTGAGTAATACAGTTAATACAGTACTCAAGGACAACCATTCAAACACACAGCTTTTAAAGATGTGTGGAAACATATATAGAAAGTAGCCTAAAAGTATGGCAGAGCCAAATTCCACCTCAGTAAATATGAACCATTTCGTTTCACTATGATTGCTTTTGCATCAGATTCTTAAGTCAGCTTCCAGCTGCGGTCTTTCTTCTCTTTGTTTTCCCTTCCCATAAAACAACATAGAAAAGGTTAAAAAGAAGGTGTTAACTGTGAAGTACCCATGCATTCAATATTCAATTTTCTTAAAATTTAGATGAAGCAAAATCTGAGTGATTACAAATAGGATGTCTGCATCTTTATGAGTGAAAAAAATTAGTATTTCAATATGCTAACAAGTCTGCCTTCAGGAAAAAAAATGTGAAAACAACCCATAAAATGGGTTGGTTAGGTTCTCACAAGGATCTGCACAAGGCAACTGGTAAAATGGTGCTCAGTCTTGATGCAGACCTCAAGCTGCAGTACACTGATGACAGCAACCAGCAATAGTACATCAGCTGATTCTTGCAAGAAAAAATCCCTGTGGACACATGTGTAGCACACTGCAGAATTGACAAGGTTTCTTGTTTATTTTTCCAGTCCAGAACAGGTCATTGCTGGAGGCATGGTATAATACCAGACCAACTGGTTTATATTAGTGATTTGGAATGACAAACTTTTTGCTTTTGCTAAAGAGGCAGATTTTTGAGCAGACAGTCTACCTCGTATAGCACCTCATAAAAAATCATGGCCCTCTTTTTCTGTCATGGCAAATGGCAGGTGAATCTTCTCCTTTATATCTTTTCTCTTGTTCGTCTCCCCTGTGACTTTGATACAAGGTTATTATTTTGTTATGGTACTATTTTTACATGGGCTTTAGTTTACAATGCAGATGGCAATTGATTTAGTGCCAAGATTTTTATATGTATATCTCTATGTATGTATATATACATACCATAAATGACACCACAAATTAATTAGAAAAATGAGGCATATGTTACATCTTTTAAAATGCAAAGTAGATTTTTCTATATTAAAGTGAAAGGTGGGGAATCTAAATCAAAAAGTCATCCTGAAACAGAGATTCATTCTAATTAGGGCTCAGAGTAAAGTGACAAAAGTATTGATAAATGGCTCCCCTTCTTGTAATGGCTTGCTTTTACTTGAAAATAACTGCTTGGTTTGCACCAAAGCTTCACGATATAATGTAAGAAAGGGAAGAAAACAGTCATAGGCAAAACAACTAAATAATTGTCACCACTAAAATTTGACTTAAAAATCTTGTCCTCTCAAGCAGTCTCTTTCAACAGAGACTCAGAATTTTTCTTCTTACAAATTGCCTGTCAACATGGCTGGCTGTGAAGTGTCTATTCACTTTCAAACATTGAAGCAGTAATGCTTGTACACAAACACCTCCCTCTCTCATACTGTGGACAGCGAGCTAATCTGAATCACCGCTGTGTTATTTTTCAAAACTCCTCATTATATTACCTTTTAACCAGAAAGTGATAGTGTGCTTGAGACAGAGAATCCTTGAATTATGATGTCTCAGCTGTCCTTGAGTGGCATCCAAATATGACTACTATTACCCATGGACTTAGAATACAGCCACAAGTTACCACCCTGCAAGCAAAATGCACAGGATGATGATGAAAACAAGCTGTGGCTGTATGAAACACTTCTTTGGCTACTTCTTTCAAAGGGTTTTATCATAATCATGGCAATTTTTGAAAAAATTATTAGAAACACCTGCCATAGTATCCAGTTCAATCCCCAGGTAAACTAATCAAGGGCTTAGATCTTCTGTATTTCCTCCTGCTAATGAACTCCCAGTCTTCTTGACAAAGTCAGAAATATTTTCAGCAGACAAATGCAAAATGCTGTCCTTGTTCTTGCTACAAAATAAAAATTAAGATGTTAAGTGACTCAGAACAATGTGTTCCACTTTTCATTTTAGTTACTTTTTAAATGTAGGATACAGGGTGACCCCCATCTTGCCACAGCTTTGGCAAAACAGAAACTGTCTGTCTCATTACACCCCTTCTCTATGAGTTGGGTTTGGAAACTTGTTCATCCTGGAGACAAAGTTAGTATTTCTGCCTTTCAAAATTCTTCCCTCTTATCTTGTTGACAAGAAGTGAAATGAGGACCAGCAAAAGACACAGTGGGTTCAGAGATTTCCAATGGGCCAAATCAGTCAGGGCTTCAACACATTTCCTGCAAAGCCCATGTCTCTGCAAGGCGATGCACAAGCCGTCAATACTCCTTTGCTTACATGTGGATCAAGGTTGCAAGACACAAGATCTAAGAACACCAGAACCTCCTCTTGGATGCAGCAGAAATTAAAAACAAAATTAAAAGTTAGGAGGACTGTAAATCCATGAGCCATTCACACAAAAGTGTTCATTTTTAAGCTCCTCTGTCAAAAAAAAAAACTCTGCCAAGTTTCTCTTGTAGAGGATGTGTGTGTAACACTCACTATTCTTTAGAAGCAGTGTTACTTAAAAAGGCTTGGCTGAAAATAGAGTGGGACTGCAAAAGACTACTAAGAAGAAAACATGGAAAAGAAGGAAAGACGATCACTTTAGGCCAGTATTGTATCAGTAGTGGGAGGAAAGGTTTAGCCAGCACAAAAAGCTCACCACCTGCATCTTCTTCAATGCCTCTTCATTCCATTGCTATGAGTGACTGATATTCTGGTAGAGACATTTTAATTTAGCATTTCAGCAAATTCTGTGTCAGAGAATGGAGCTGTGAGCCTAGTCCTTGAACAAGCAAGTCAGTATTATGGTTAATTCTTTGGTCTTACTATTTAGGTTTATGTTTTCTCAGAAATCTCATGGCAAATCAAATCTCTCTAATAACATGTAAGTTTTCTGGCAAAGTAAGGGAGAAAAGCTTGGTATCTGCAGCCACCACACAGTAAAGCAAAACCTCAGATTTTTGCAGGTTTTTGTGTATTTTGTGTATGGTGGTCTGACTGTAACTTGTCAGGGTCCCTCTTCACCTTGGGACCTGCATTTAAGCTCAGGCCCTTCCCTCTGTTCTTTACCTCAGATATGTTGCTATCTGGCAGGCCATGAACTCTACTGATGTGGACCTGACCACATCAGGCTTCCTGGCTTGGCCTTGGACCTGCCTGTGATTGGCACAAAGCCCCTGCCCTGGCATCCCAGGAGTGTCCCATGGCTCCTGACACCCAAGGAGCTGCCCACCCCTGCTGCGTCCTGGGTCGCTGCTTAAGGTGGCAATTCTCAGCAGTACCACCATGTCCAGCAAGGTTAAAAAAGCTAGGCAAGTTCTTACTCCCCTGTTACAGCACTTGAATAGTTCTGTCCACCTGTCCCTCCTCAGTTAGATCCAAACACACAACAGTTTTATGTTGTTTTCTTTTTCTCTGATTTCATTTGATGGCTCTGTAATAGGCTCTTCCTTGTGCCATGTATAGTTGAGATGCCAGTCTGAAATAAAAAGGGAATATTCTTGTCCGGAAAACATTTAACATTTCAGAGGTGGTGGCTAGGACAAAACAAAGTTCTGTCAAAATGAAAAAAAAAAAACAAAAGAAAAGGCACCTTTCCCCAGCCCAGAAAAAAACATCAGCAAAAGGTTAGGATGCTCACCTGCGGTACAAGGTGCTAAAGTTCATGTCCCAAATCATTCACAGCAAGGGCCCTGACCTCAGCTTAACAAAACCTGAGCTAATAATATTATACCATTCACTCCTCAGGGCTGGATGGCATATAGTTTCTCACTGAGGCTGTACCTTCTTTCCAAAAATGTATCAACTAGATATGTTTCAGAAGAAAAGTTTTAAGTTTGAAGAATAAAAGTTTCTCAATGACAGAGACATTTAATCTGAACATTCCTGATGGGCTCTCATGTCAGGCAAAACATCAAAAGAATTTCTTTTAAATAGCCTGTAATCAGTTCTTTGTATGGTATGAGGTAGCTTTATAAATAGCTTTTTAGGTTTTCAGTGGATTATTATTTTTGACAGTCAATTTTAGTACTAATCCATTTCAACCTCCTTAATTGAGAGTGTTTAGTTTAGAAAAGAGAAGACTTGGTGAGCAGACTTCAAATGTTTTAAAAGCTCCTGCAAGGAGCAGGTAATAATCTGTTCTTCATGGATAAAAAAGAAGTAATGGACTTAAATTGCACTGAGGAAAGTCCAGGTTAGTCATTATCAAAGACCTTCTAAATGGTAAGGGATAGTGAAACCCTGAAGCACGCAACCTGCGAGAAGTGTGGTGACTTCATTATTGTAGGTCACTAGGAAACGGCTCGATAAACGTCTATCAAGAAAACAGTAGGTATAGCTGATGCTGCCTTAGAGTAGAAGGATGAAATAGATGTTTCTGCTTCTATGAATCTACTAATATCCAACCAAAATCCAGGAACTACATAAAAAAGAAAAGGATATTTTTCAAAAGGTTTTTCTTAGATTAGTGTTAGAATCACCTTCTACCTGTAAAATGTTCTGAATATTGGAACACCCAGTACTGCACTCTGCCCTTTCTAGAACAAAAAAAGGCCTTCCTAAGCTGCGCTTTTCCACTCTGTTGCTGCACAAAACATGATTAAATCACATATATGAACCTTAGCAACTCAGTTCCATAATTATTCAATTATTTTCTTTAGTTTTATAGTTTCATTCTCTTTTTTGAGGTATTCTTTTTAGGTTGGACTTCAGTTACACATCGAGTCTTCTACATTTCTGTTCCCCGTGTACTATGAAACTTCATTTCAACTCTTGAGGACAGTAAAGTTTAGGCAGGTATTTAAAGTCAAACAAATACTTGCTTGAATTTGGGCCTTGCTTAATGCAGTGTCATAAAGGTTTTTAAACAAAAATTGAAATCTGAAATCAGAATGCCTTGTAATGGATTGTAAGATGGCCAAAGCATAGAAAAAATTATGCCTGAATGGATCTTTATTGTAATTTAGTTAAGAAGAGCCAGAGCTTCAACAACATGAAATAAAATTAACAACAAATATCAAGATCCCACATGTATCAGACCATGGAGTTAAAGATGGGGAACATCAGCCCTGCCCGAAGGTACCTGCAGTCTAAATATAATTTTGACTCTTTATATACCTTAACTTTAATACCTAGTAGCTCATTGTACAGTTCTGCATCTTGCACACCTTTTTTGATTAGGCAAAAAGGATAAATGGGAGTTCTTAATTAGCCCCATTGTGGCTTAGCATAACACTGTATTTAGCAGGGTTAAAACCACTCAACAAAGCATTCAGCTAGGATCGGTGGTAACTGCTGGGGCCCTTGAAAATATCATAACACAGAGGGTCTCTATACTTTCAGGTTTCATTCCAGTCTGAGTCCTTCACATGGTAGCCTTCTATACCTTGGGTCTATTTGGATGCTGAACATGCTGAAACAATGAATGTGGAACAGTCTCTCCACTCTCATGTTTCTCCAGATATTTTTGGAATCATAATTTTGTGAATTCATTGTATGGGCAGCCTCAATTTGACTTCTCCTTGAGGAAATTACCTGAAGTTCTCACAATAAAATTGCTTTATGTCCTTTTAAATTAGGTAGACACCTACAGAGAAAGAAGCAGCACTTCCCATCATCTCTTGTAATCTGAATACAATAAGATCAAATGAACAAAAGTTGGCTAAAACATTCATCCTGTTTCTAATCCAACTGTTGTGGTTGCTTATTGCCAGAGTTTGCATTTCAAAGGCTGAATTCCTTCTAGCCTGACTGCTAGTTATATCTTCCTTCTTACTTTTAATATTCAGACGGTTAATTACAAAATTAATTTTCTTTTATTTAGGTACGGAATTGGAGCTAACTAACTTTTGAATAGAACTAAGCCTGTCAAATTCAGCCATCACCACAATATAAGCACTCACAAATTGTATGGAAACCTAGCAAAAATGCCCTTGGCCATCACACAAACATGCACGAAAAGCAGATGAATCAATTGTCTCATGTTCTGCTTTGTAAGAGATAGAGCTGCAAATTTTTACACGTGCTGTCATATTTGGGTGTGACATTCCAGTAAATGGCAAAATAATCCCATGTCATTCAATTACAGAAGGTTGGTTTATATGTTGATTCTCAAAAGTTATTTTTGCTGTAATAATACATTTGAGTTTTTGTTACAAGACCCTTTTATATCATGTGTTCATATTTTACAAAACTCAGGCTTTTTAACTGATACTGTGTAAAGGTGCTGTTCCTCTATAGGATTACTATATATTTTTTCCCTTCAACAATTTTTAGTGCAGAGGTTTACCCCTAGCATAACATTTAAAACACTTTCAAAGTGGTAAGGTAATTCCTCTTCCTCCCCTTACACCTAAGAAATACTTTGTAGCCTGAATTAAGCCCTTAGGCTGTTTCTGGCACCTGGAATGGGAAGGGTTCGTGTTGTTGCATCCATCCGCAGCAACGTGAAAAGCTCTTTTCACAATGCATGGGAAGAAAACCGGATCAGCTCTCACTTTTCTTGGCTGCATTGTCTCTGCAATGCTAAGTGAAATAAACAGCAGTTGCGTTGTTGCTGTCCCTTATCACTTGAAAGCACATAGGAAAAGAGTTGTTCATTTGGAAGTGCCATTTACACAGCCATTTCTCAAAGTAGACCCATGTTTAAGAAGGCAGTGTTTTTGGCTGATGAAGTTCAACTTGTCCAAGACATTTTCAATTACCTTCTTATGCATAAAGTTATAGTTGGTGTTGAAGTGACACTTTTATTGGTTTTAGTTAGTTTCAAAGAGACTAAATAAGAAAAGGCACAATTTTTCCTTTTGTGGGTTTGCCCAAACACACTTTATTTCTTAAGATATAACTTTAGGCCTGAGGTCAGGGAACTAGTTGTGGACAAGTGGAACATCAGAACCATGTTTGATTGTCACTGAAATTGGCAGAACTCAAGATGCCATTAAAAATAGAAATGTAATAGCTGCTGCTTTGTATAGGGTCATTCGAGTGGACAAGCAGGGCTCTTTGGTAAGGAGCACAAAGTACTTGAGTGATTCAGATGATTTGATTAATTTGGAAGACTGTGAAATAGCGATCCCTATCCTCTTTGCCTTGGTCATCCCCAGGACTCTAATCACATCTGATTAGAAAAGTTATAGTGTGTTTTTTAGACAAAGAATTCAGTATTACTGGATTTTAGGCACTCATACCAATCCTTCTTCCCCAGAATTTTCCTTTTATCGCAAATGAAGGTATAGAATCTATTACATTTATTAATAAAACAGTATTTGAAAATATTTTTGTGAACTTTCTTGAAGACACTGGAGTAAAATAAAAGTAGTTTCTCATATTTTTGTTTTGTAACACTTCCAGATTTACAGTGTGTCTATTCCCTTCAAGATGAAGAAAAATATCTCTGTCAGAGTTCTTTGCTTAAATCACAAAGAATAGTAAACAGAATAATAAAAGCCTGTCAGACATGGTGCTTAAGTGAACATCTTGAATGATGTAGTTTAATTTCTTTGTGATTCATCTTGGGAACTTTAAGAATGTCTTCCACATCCAGGTTGGGGTCCTCTGTTTACTACAGTACAGAATCGTTCTTTGTGTCCTCTCAATTTTGTTGAAACTGAGGATTTCCTACGAAAAGTTATAGCTTTGAGACTTTTACACATCCTGAATAAAAGGGTTTTTCAGTGAAAAAATTTGCAGCTACTTATGATAGCATTTCTTCCAATTAATCATAATTTTTTCCTTAACTTCTGCAATAAAATTTATGACATTGTATCTTTGCTGACTATAGCAGATTATAGATTCATAAACTGAGGTTAAGTGCAGGGAATAAAAATTAATAGTATTTGGTTAAAGAAATAATAAGTCTTAACCCATATGGAATGAAATAACATTTTCCCATTTACCTGAATAATTTGAAGCTACATACACAGCAGTGCCAATTATCTAGTTGTTACAGTTTTGAAATGGTATATTAAATCAGTGCATTTTCACTTTTGTAAATGTCTCCTTAAAAGAGTTTCAGAATGTAGTGTGACTGATTTATCTATGGAAAAATGAGTGTAACAAAGTTTTTTCCAGTTACAAGCAATATCTGACAGATTGGAAAATATTTAACCAGTGTATATACTGCAAAATGCATGATGTTTTGCTACAGTATAGGTGTTCTTGTATCGCTGCATAACCACCCCAATTCTATTATGTTTATCTATCTGCTCAAAACCTGTACTGGACATTTCTGTTAAGTAGATTCCACTGTGGAAATATGAGCCAGAGGAGCACTAGGTAAATCTTTCAAAAGAGAAAGGAGTTAAATTCACTCTATCCATTAATATCTTACACTCTTTTTCTGAAACTCTTTGAAAAAAATTCTAGTGCTATATTAAAAAACAGAATCTAAAATTTCAAATGAATCAATGTAGATTTGCTGATGATAAAGGGCATAAAAGTAGTTACAGGTGAAATGGTATTTCTAGTAGTTGAATCTGAACACTTAAGTATATTCCTCCAAAAGCACACTGTAATATTCAGTCAGCAGTTCAAAATGGAGTGCCCCTGATCTGCATGAGAACCTCTGGAAAAAATACCACAGGGACTTATATCACACAACGAGGCTTTTAAAAAGGCAGAGTTTGGCTCATGAATGTAACTAGTCCATATTAAGGAAAGAGATGCAAAAGAGACATTTTCAGCATGGAAATTTATGTCTGATATATTTAATGAGTGCAAACATTCTGTCCTGTTCCTGCACGTAGGACATACATAATTATTTACCATTGCTTTATGTATCAAAGAGAAACACTGAACACACAAGCCAATCCCTCAGGAGTTTTCAGCATTCACAAGCTTCTTATTTATATATAGATAAAAGGCACCTGCAGCTGTATTTCATTAGAATAAAAAATGACCGTCAGTGACCAATAAGGCTAATCAAAGAAAAGTTTTTCCCAAAGGATGTAGCGCTACCCACATTCCCCTTCAGAAACAGCTAGGATGGATTTAGGTAATGAGAATGTGTTTAGCCTTCCTCAGACTTTTCTCTGTTAATTACAGTGCCTTGTGTACTCTGCATCTGTGCTTGTGTACAATAAGATGCAAATGAAAAGAAATTACAAGACTATTTTTTAAAGGTAAACAAAACCATTTGATAGTGCAGCACTCACTAAATTGAACATAGCACTAAGCCCACCTGATAACAGAAAGTCTCAGTAAATAATGGTGATGGGAGCTAAACAGGCAACCCAGTAGATTAAAGTAAGACAGCGTGCTTTTTGAAGGCAGAATACATGTTTTGCTGACCTTTCTGCATTAAACACAGGAAATTGTTCTCAAATCTACCTTGTCTGGATCTAATCGTTTAGATACCCTTTGCCATGGACTGCATGCCACAATAAATAGGGACAATCAATAGCACTTTATGCCAATAGTGGTCCACAGAGCTCAATAATAAATCTTCTATCCACCTGCCTGATTAGAACATAAGGCATTATCATTTTCTTACATTTGGATTTGTGAGTTGTAGAATGTTAATATTTATTATTGCAGTATAAAACCTGTGTTGTGCCCATCCAATTTTTATGGACAATAAATACTACAGTTTGACTCTAAACTTGGATCATATAACCTCTCTTCCTCAAAAATATCTCAAAGAAAACATTTCTGTAGTGCTCGGGTGCTGTATTTACTGTGATGGATTTTAAAAGCTGCTTGCTATCAGGGTGGTCCTGGTGAGATAGATTGTTCAGAAGATGCAATCAGAGGTACATGATTAATATACCTATCCAAAGCACTTATATAACTCATGTCCTCAAAGTTCTGAACACCACATGCTTTTGTTTAGACTCATAAGGTCTCTGAAAAGTAGAGGCATACTCTTCATCTCTATTTTCATAAAACTGAGATGGAGGTAAGCTAAATGCAGGTGATCTGTGAAGTCTCCAACAAAGCAGACTAGAAAAACAAGTCTCCATAAACTTACCTCTCTGCTGGACTCTCCTTTTTCTCGCTTCTGTAACCATGAATTTTATCTATCTAATGAATATAATTCTATGCTACATATTTCTCCATAAGCTGGCAGAAAGAGAAGAAGCAGGAGGTTCTGGAAAACTAAAGATGAAGGGAAATAAGAAGCTTAAACAACAGAGCTGCCAGGAACAGGAGAGAATGCAGAAGTAACTCAGTTCATAGAGTGCAGTTTCTTATAGTTCTGTAGCCCATTTCATATTGTGTATCATGGTCAAAAGGGGTAAATGCAAGAGCATTCCAAACTGATGTCAAACAGCATAGGGATATTTTATAAAACAGGAAAAATAGTAGCAGCAAAAAGCCTCTTTTCCACTGAAATGGATTGAAAATGCACAGTGTGTCAGACTATTCACTCTCCTAGTCTAGATTGCTCAATATCTTTCTCTCCCTCTTTCTTTTGTCTCATTTCACAAAAGAAATCAAACAAAGAAGTTGACTTAGCTTTCCAATTGCTCCATTTTCTGTTCTGTTAAGAATCACTGCCCTTCTACTCCCAAAGCCCCCCGATGGATAGTTCAAGAAAAGGTCCAGAAGCAGACTAAGCAGTTTGAGTTGCTTGATTGATGGCACAGGAGCCAGAAATCTCCAAAACAACTTGCTGCTAATATTAAAATACAGAAATGCTTTACTGGCTTCATTAATACAGATTGCCCTTGTTCTGAGCCCACCAGAAGCCTGTGAACAGAAATCCAGCCTCTCAGGGCAGGGTGTTAGAAAGAAGACAGTCCTATGAACTCTAAGTCTGTTCCCTGCCAGCCACAGTTCAAGTGCACTGCCAGTCTTATAAATTTATACGTTACACAGCCAAGGTTGCAGATCTTAAAGCTATGACAATGGTGCTAAAAACATCTGCCTCCAAGAATGATCCCTGCCACAGCCCACAGGGGCAGCAACATGACCTGAGGTCCTCTCCAGGTAGAACTGTCCACAGTGACCCTCTATATCATTTACCCACATCTTTTCTGAGCCTCATGTAGCACTTAACAGCCTTTACACACCATTACTAGCATTTTATAAGTTTTTAGTTCAAAGTGCTGCAATAACCTTATTAATCATTATACCTATCCAGCTTTCAGTTAGTTTGTCAGTTATTGCAGGGAATTGATATAAATTAATATAACTGAAAAGCCTTGGCTATCTAGTGTCAAACATCATGGCTTCAATGGTTTTATGGTAATTTTAATTTACAGTGGATTGGGCCTCTTCCAGCTGCTGTGACTGCACACCTTCAGTCTGAACACAAGGAGAGAAATGCTCCCCTAGGAGGTCCTCTTAAAGGGGCCTCATCTGTCCAACCCTTCCAAAAATCTCTTCTGTGCTGCTGCGTAAGAAGCTCTGGTGGATCATAACATTGCAGTCAGAACCCAATATCTCAGTTATCCCAAACATGTGGTTCTAGTGGGTAAAAACAGTCTTGCTATGGTAAACAAAGGGGAAAGGAAAATTCAGGTTGGGTAGTACCTAACATCCTTGTATTGAGCACTGAGAAAACTGGAACATAGCATACAGGCATTTCTAAGACTATTACCCTCTTCATCCTCTCCCATGCAGCCAGCACAGATACAGAGAGTTCATCAGCATGGCTTCTTGATGTCCTATAGGCAATAAATTCATCCCTCGCCACATCTTTTAACTAGAGAACTATTAAACTGGAAAGTCTGTCACTTCATTATTACTTACCATAGAATGCCACTAACTGACAAGGGCAGACATAGTTTTATGAAACAAATTCCAATACAACCAATTATTTATTTCAGTTGAGTTTTCTTTGTTCTGTGAGGAGAACTGAGCACAGTTCTGCACTGAGCTCTAGCCGTGCACTTTAGTTAAGAGTCTTCAGGTCTTTAATAGTGTCTGCTATGCTTTTTCTATCTGTTTTGCTCCTGGCATCGCGGCCTGCATCATGCATTTCATGAGACAATAAAATAGAAGCAAAAAACCCACATAGGACCTATGACAGAGCTGTACATTGAAGCAGAAGCTGCTCTTCCCTTCTCACCAATCTGTATTAATTATCAATTTCAAATACATAGTCTGGAATCCACATACCGCTCAAGGTAACAGAAACCAAAAAGATAATTTGACTATCTGGCCTTTTGGAATTTAATTTCTTTGGTAAAACATATATTTTTACCTGCTCAGTGATCTGAATTTAAAACAATTTAATTTTCTTTATTTACATTATTAAAGGCTTCTGACAGTAACAGTTCATTTAAGATTTTAGACCTGTGACACCCTTATTCTGTTTGTAATTAAGCATGAATTCAAAGGCATGACCCCCTCTTTAAGTTTAAGTCCCTTTCCCAGATGCATAACGTTGGATTTACAGTCACCTTTAGTTTAGTAATAGGTAATTAGTTTAAGATCAATATTTTAGTCAAAGGAAAAACTCTGAAAATAATTTAATTCAATAATTCCCATGCAACCAGTATTGCTGTTTTTGGCTCAGTTGGCCACTTTGGAATACCCACTCTAGCTGTATTGCACTAGTCAGAGATGTCCTTTGACACTAATTTGTTCCAAATACTTTTTTGTGCCTGTTCTGGGGTTTTCTAATAGACACATTCTCCCTCCCCATTTATGATAAGAAACAAAAATTGGACTGCTGTTCCCAAGGCATTTAACAGTACAAATATAGTCAACAATCAGACTATGGACTATCAGCGTGCAGGCACTGTCACAAAGCCTTTCCTATACCTTAAAACTCATAACATGCAAAGCAGCTGATACTGACAGACCCTTTGAACAGTCCTAACTCTGCCTGGAAGAATATCTCAAGGGAATACATTGCAGCCTAAGTAGGCCAACATAAAGGTAGATGATGTGCTCTAGAGAGAGTCAGGTTACTGTATATAGGTGCTTAGCTGAAACCCCAGAGGGAAGCTAGGCCCATAACATAGTCATCCCCAATGCTATTCATTCCCTTCTCCTTCTCTTCTTGCCCCTTGCAGTCATTATACCTCAGATGGTCAGCAATGAAAGACTGGGTTTTTTTTTTTTCTAAAATCCATAGTTATTAGGCTAGATGTAGCAGTATGAGATTCAGGCTTTTGCCTGTGCAGGTGGCACTAAGTCATCACTATAGCTACCTCCAACCTTAGGACTTCAAAGTAGCAGGTGGACTGATGACCTGTTTGCACTATGCACACTGTGCATTGCACAAACACTTAGTACACAGGAGATTTAGAGTCCAAGCAAACACAACAGCCAGAAGGTAGGAAAAGAAATGAAGCATGATCAGAGCCTTGTTAGAGCTAGGAACAGAGTTTGGGGTGCTCAGCTCCAAAGCCATTAAATACTGCTGTCACTCTCATTTTAGTCCAGTATTAAAAAAATTAATAATGCTTTAGATTTATTTGTTTTTTTTCTGAGCTGCTAATTTTCACTGGTACCTTCCAACTCCTTGAAAAGAAACCTCACAACAGCATGCCTGAATGCAAAACTTATTACTGCAAAGTCGTCTTTCTGAAGAAGTGACACAAGGAATAAACCACCAAAATCAGATTCTGTGAGAAGTGGGAAGAGTGGGCAAAAGGAATGTCTGCAGAGTAATGATGTGGGCAGCCTCACTCCATTGCTTTCAGTGCAATTGATTCTGATGTATCCGTTATATCACCCTTACTAAAAAACAGTGGTTTCCTTTTCATTTGCTCCCATAACGACTAATATAAACTTCATTTCAACATGGATGCGCTTCCTGAACCAAATATGTGGTGTTCAGCTTGTCAGCAACTGTGATGTGATCTTGCACACCAAATTGCAGTATAATTTCAAAAGGTTGCCTTTTCTGTTCTTTCTTGTAGTACGTGCAAAACCTAAAATAATTTGTAAGAAACATTACTTTCATTTGTGGGACTTACCAGAAAAGGACAGATAATTTTAGTAGAGATTATAAATGAACAGCGCTGTGGTTATCAGAAACCTTTGTATTCTACTAGAATTTTAAATGTGTGCTTTAGGTTCCATGAAGTCAAATGCAAAACTAAGAATCAAAGTGGCCCAGAGTGAAGTTTCATGTTGTCTTGGCCATTGGCTGAAAATTAGGATAGCTATTACAGTAGTTATGCAGCTGGAAGTATTTAAAGAAAACAGCAGGAAACACAAAAGATTATCCAGAAGAGGCAATTCCGGATTAACCCTTCTAACACATTAAAACTCACTATATTGCCCTTGTTCGGACTTGGAAGAAGGTCAGACTTCGAAAAAAAAAAAGGTTTTTTTAAAAAACACCCTGTTTTCATTAGTAGAATGTGTTTTGTGCAACGGCCATGTCACAGAGAACTAGATAGCAAGGGTGAAGAGTAACAATAGCCACATGAAAATCACTGTATCTTTTCTTTTACCCTTTATTTTGAAAATTATATTCTGCTTTAACCTATGTTCCTCACATCAAAACTTGCCGAGAACATGGTACAACCTACTGCAGACATAAAGTATTGAAAAACTAATAACTAATAACACGGAAATTACTTCAACACAGGGTCTTTGCACCATGGAAGTACCACTTGAGCACCAAAAATAGGGTTTTAATTGTAACATAAGTATTTCTGCTCTGCAGAGAGAGAAATTTCCCCCAAAGAGAGTCACAGGTCTCCACAATAAACATCAAAATGAGCCAAACAAAAGCAACATTCATATTAGGCTATGCTTCACTTTTTTCTGTGTTCTTCAGTACACATGTGAGGCACTGCTTGAGAAACACTGATAACTGGTTCCCAGAGCAACTCTTTGTTGTGTAAAGAACACTTATTTTTGCAAGACCTGGCAAATGGGTTTAATTTGAGTGAACTTACCACTGGACTTTACAGTGTCCTCTGCTTTATCACATATAACATTTTTTTCTAATATTTTTAGTTGTAATGTAGAATAATTATATGAGCTCCCTTTAGCACTGCTTTCCTGAGTGGTACTAAGTGTAAGACTTTCTTATGGGTTTCCTTCCATATTATATTGGTTTTATGTTTCTACTAAACCAAAAAGGGGGCTTCATGAGTGAACTCTGTCCTGTTATACAGAGATTTATTCCAGTAATTTCAAGGTTAATGAGACTGAATGGATGCTGAGATTTCTGCCCCACCCTTGAGTGTATCACAAGGAAAACAGTTTAAATGACATTTTGCAATTTTATTTTCCTACATCTGGAGTACAAGGCCCAAGGTCTTTTTTTTTTTTTCCAAATTTTCTATTAACATTTCACAAGGCAGCAATATATATTTATTTTTATAGTCTTGAGTTCCCTGCTGGAACAATTTCCTCTGACACAATTTCAACACTTCCTCATTGAATTTTTACTGCTGTGGTGAACAGTGCCAAAGGCTTTACCCAATGTAACCTCATAAGTATCTTCCCACTCAGAGTTTCACAGCACTGAGATTAAGAATAGATTTTTCAAAGTACTTAAATGACTTAGAATTTTACATACGTTTTCTAAAAAAAGAGATGGTCATATAATAAATTCCATGAAAGCCAGCAGTATGTCTAACTTGCTCTCACAATAGTGAGGCAGCTTTCTGTCAGCCAGCTCAAGTGTTAATAGCTATCTAGCTACAGCAATATGGAGTGCAGGTTTTGCAAAGAAGCTTAGAAAAGTCTTGGGCCATGATTGAATTGTTATTAGTACATGAGACTAGGCCTGTCTCTTAACTGTTGCTAAAAATTATAGGCAGTCTGCTATGAGCATCACACCTTGGAACTGGGGTCCCTCCTACTGATAACAACCTGTGCTGTGTTCTCCACATTCCTACTTTATGTTATTGGAAAACCAATGTGAAAACAGGTTTAACCTTACCACTGCACATGGACAATTCTGTTTTTCATTCTACAGTCTTGGTGTCCTTTCTCTGCAGTTTTTCAGATTTTCTCAGCCTCTCTTCCTTACAGTTTCCTTGTTCTCAGATTTCTGCCACCTTGTCCTCTTTCCTAACACAGATTTTTTTCAGATACTAGTAGTCTCACTTCTAACTCTCTCCCTCACAGCATACTCCTCTTACCTCCTCAGATTTGCTCTCTTTTCTCATCTTAATGATGATCCCTTTCTCATCTCTCCCTAAAACACAGCTTGCCAACATATAAATACTAAATGTTTTTGCCAAGAGTAATTCCAGTAATGAGCAGGGCACTGGAAAGTGTGGTTCATTTATAGAATCTGCAGACCAGCAGGAAACTCAGTGATATTTTATTTTGTTTTCTTCTAAAGGTGGAGGAAAAAACCGAAAGCTATAATGGGAAAAGAATCAAGTGGCTTAGACACACAACAGCATTACTGTGCTGGAAGAGGCATGAAGCTAAAATGTTTTGTCTTGCTGTCCGTCCCTGGTAGGCAAGCACATATACACAGTCACTATGACACAACAGATCTTGTGAAGTGACAGTAACTCAGATTGTCAGAGCCATCCATCTCCAGGTCTCCTCTACATCTTTCCTATCCCTTACATATACTCTTACAGGGGTTTGCCCAACAACTTTTTTCTGCCCTTAGAAGGATGGGAAAAACTTACCAAACAGAATCACAGAATGGCGGGGGTTGGAAGGGACCTCTAAAGATCATCTTATCCAACCACCCTGCTTGAGGAGGCACAGCTAGAGCAGGGGCACAGGAACACATCCAGGCATGTTTTGAACGTCTCCAGGGAAGGAGACTCCACAGCCTCCCTGGGCAGCCTGTTCCACTGCTCTGTCACCCTCACGGGAAAGGAGTTTTTTCTCATATTGAGGTGGAACTTCCTATGTTCCAACTTGTGCTCATTGCCCCTTGTCCTGTCGTTGGGCACTATTGAAAAAAGCCTGGTCCCATCATCCTGACACCCACCCTTTATATATTTATAGGTATTGATGAAATCCCCCCCTCAGTCTTCTCTTCTCCAGGCTAAACATGCATTGCCAGATTTACTTCCAAGTGGGCCTTGGCCTTCCTCGTCGCATCTCTGCACACCCTGACAACATTCCTATATCCCTCCCAAGTGGCCAGTCCCTTTTCCCACATACTGTGGACCTCCTTCTTCCATTTGAGTTTCTCTATAAGCTCTTTGGTCATCTATGCAGGTCTCCTGGCTCCTCTGCCTGACTTCTTCCTCCTGGGGATGCACTGATCTTGAGCTAGGAGGAAGTGGTCTTGAATACTGTCCAGTTCTCTTGGACCACCCTGCCTTCCAGAGCCCTAGCCCATGGGACTCCTCCTAGCAGGTCTCTGAAGAGGCCAAAGTTGGCCCTCTTGAAGTCCAAGGTTGTAACCTGACTCACAGCCCTGCTTCTACCTCACAGTATCCTAAACTTGACCATCTCATGGTCACCGCAGCCAAGGCTGCCCACAACTCTCACATCTTCAACCAGCCCTTCCTTGTTTGTTAAGATAAGATCGAGCAGTATATCTCGCCTCGTTGGCTCCTCCACCACTTGCATCAAAAAGTTGTCCTCGATGCTCAGTAGGAACCTTCCAGATTGTGCATGGCTTGCCATGTTGTTTTTCCAGCAAATATCAGGGTGGTTGAAGTCCCCCATGAGGACCAGGGCCTGCGATTGCAAGGCTACTTCCAGCTGTCTGTAGAAGGCTTCATCAACTTCCTCTTTTTGATCAGGTGGCCTGTAGCAAACACCCACAACAGTATCACCCATATTTGACTGATCCTTAATTTTTACCCACAAGCTCTCAAACTGTTCTCCCTCCACTCCAAGACAGAGCTCGATACATTCTGGTTGCTCCCTCACAAAAAGAGCAACTCCCCCACCTCACCTTGCTGGTCTGTCTTTCCTGAAAAACCTGTAGCCATCCATGACCAAATTCCAGTCATGCAAGCTATCCCACCATGTCTCTGTGATTGCAATGAGATCATGGCCCTGCGACCTCACACAGACTTCTAGTTCCTCCTGTTTATTCCCCATGCTGCCTTTGTTGGTGTACAGGCATTTCAGAAAGGTGCCTGAGCACAGGTATTTCCCCAGAGGAGTGTACAAGGACCCACTACAGCTATGCAAACCCTTGAGGTTGTTGGTCTCTTGGTTGCCATCGCATGAGGCCACCACATCACCTTTATCACTGCTCAGGTTGTCCTGTCTTATTCGCCCATTGTGTGTGGTGGCATTAACATTGCCAGTTTGTCCCCCTCCCCCTGAGTTCCCCAGTTTAAAGCCCTCCTCACCAAGTTTGCCAACCTGCTGCCAAAGATTCCCTTGCCCCTCCCAGACAGGTGGAGTCCATCCCTCCCTAGCAGCCTATGGTTGCTGAAGAATGTCCCATTGTCATATGCCTTAATCCAAAATCCCATGACTACCTCAACCAAACCTGACAAAAATATAATAATAATAATAATAAAGTAACATATGTTGAGTATAGTAGGGCTTCAAAGCCCTAGTTCATGCATATTTTGCCAGACTCCCTACAAACAGGAGAGGATCATCTGTGCCCTTGGATACTTTTGGAAGAGGCTGAGGAAGGAAGAAAGAAGCACAGACTAGTGAAGTGCCCAAAGCCAAGCTGTACATTCACTGCACAGTCAGAGCTACATCCCAGCTCTCCAGTATCCTGGCTTGGGACGTGGTACAGACAGAGCTCATATGGAGGCTGCACTGATAATTAGTAGGTCTGTATTCAGTACCAACCTAGCATCATTTCCTAGTTAGGAAATAATATCAGGAAAAGAGAGGACTCATCCAGACTTCTCAAGCAGACACAGCATCTGCTTTGGTAATACACTAGAATATTCATGAACACCATGCTCACATACTTTGTCAGACAGGTAATTTGACATTCCTTGGACTCCTCACATTACCTCAACCTCTCCCCAGCAATGTTACACTGCAATGCTGGTGTTTTGAGAGAGGCACTGATTATGCAGAATACTTTCCATTTCACGAACAGTTCACTTCATCACTCCAGACTGCCGCCTTCTTGTCACCAGCCTCTGTGCTTCCTCTCTATTGAAAACTATTTTCTCTGCCTAAGGCAATCTAAACTACCAGCCTACTTTTTTTTAACTGACAACAAAAACAAAAAAATCACTTCTGTTCCTAACAGTCCTTAGTATCTACCCTCTCTTCAGCAAAAAAACACCTGCCTGCTTCAGGCACATTTCTCCTGCCACAATCACTCTCCAGCTCCAGGATCTTTCATTTATCCAATTCCAACCACGTACAGCCAGGGACATTGTTCCTTGTAGGAACAGTCGCCCTCTGAGATAGGCACACAAAGCAGCAACAGCAGTCCACTGTGAAGAAACTTGGAGTCAAATGAGGATGTAACAATAGAGATAAATGGAGACAGAGGATAAAATCCCCAGTCACAAGGTAGACTAATGCTGGGCAGGGAGTATTCTCCAGTCAGAAGCAGAGTAGCTGAGGATCTGTTTCTCTTTTTTTACAGTTTGGCACTGCTTTACATAGCTCATCATGCCAACAAAGTGTTTGATTTGAATTTTATCAGGCACCACAGGCTGACACAATTAAATCTAATTAGCAAATCCCTCAGTTCCTGATCATCCAATCCAGAAAGATTTTACCTTCTAGTCTTAAACTAACTACAGGAACTCAAGTTGTTTCAACCATACAGTTTTCATAATACCCTAGAAATATTTACAGAAATTGGATTTTCACTGTTTGAAGCACATGTCAGAGAAGCACCTGCCCAGCACTTCATGCAGATTTTGTGAGACCTACATTAGCCATGGAGCATGATGTCAACCAAATAGCTCTGTCAAGAACTGCCAGACCCAAGTTCTGCCAGAAAAGAAAAAAGAAAAAAAAGAAAAAAGAAAAAAGAAAAAAGAAAAAAAAGAAAAAAAAGAAAAAAGAAAAAAAGAAAAAAGAAAAAAGAAAAAAAGAAAAAAGAAAAAAGAAAAAAAGAAAAAAGAAAAAAGAAAAAAGAAAAAAGAAAAAAGAAAAAAGAAAAAAGAAAAAAGAAAAAAGAAAAAAGAAAAAAGAAAAAAGAAAAAAGAAAAAAGAAAAAAGAAAAAAGAAAAAAGAAAAAAAGAAAAAAGAAAAAAAGAAAAAAGAAAAAAAGAAAAAAGAAAAAAAGAAAAAAAGAAAAAAAGAAAAGGTAAATTCTGTTATCCCCAGGCACACCGGGCTTCCCCGAAGACTGACTGCAACTGCTGAGGACGTGTAGGGCTTCACAGAGCAAACATCAAACCTTAGGCTTCCTCAGGAAGTAACACTACCACCAGTGCACCCAGCAGAGCCGGGTCACGCTGTGAGCAGCCAGGAAACAGCTCTGCAGATTCTGTCTCTTATGGTTTGTTCCCTGTGGTGAGCTTAAATACTGCTGCCTGAAAATTACAAAAGTGCAAGTCACAATGGTAGTGGAGTCAATAGCTGGAAGCAAAGAAAGTTACAAGAGGGAGATTTATATTCAATATTTATACAAATATAGTTGTGTGATATTATAAACATTCATATGTATTTATTTAAAATAAAACCAATGATTCAAATTAATCTCTCCTTTGTAGACAACAGCAGCAAACACAAGGTAGCAAATCGGGTATCCACCATTTGTTCTGACTGTGTCTTCTTCACAAAAAACAATCTTGTAGCTATGTAATTTTCATCAGCTATAGCCAGATCTGAGGTAAGCAACTCAACTTCATTGTTTAGGTCTGATAAAAGGAGAAGGTGTAATTATAGCTGGTCAATGGCATAATATATTCAATACTGTTACTAGCACAAGCACATCTACCTAATAACCAGTTGACTTAGCAGTTTTTTAAATTAAATATTAAAATTAATTTTATGGCTCTGGAATATTAGAACAAAAAGCATCATACAAATCAGATCAAGACCACATCTTTGTAAGTAGTACTGGGCAGAGGAAACTTATGAATTAAAAAAAAAAGAAGAGAATGAAAAAGGTAGAAACACATTTCTCCTTAACCAAAGCAAATAAACTCCTGACTTAGCTGTATTAAAGAATTGAAATAAACATACTTAAGAGTCACAAACAAAGGCTTTTAAAATTGTATTTATACAACACTGACCATGAACTCAGGCCTATACAGAACACAAAAAAATTCAGACCCTGCGCTAAATATATTTTAGCAGATACAGTCTTTACCTCTGTAACTGATTGCACATGCCATGAGTTTATTTTCAGAACTGAATCCTAACTAGAACACTGAGTGTTAACACAAACTTCAATTTGACCAGGAAAGTCATGGTAGTCTGTTATCAAGTTGTTTGATGTGTAGAAAGCTCAAAATGATTTTCAAGAGAGCATCAGAGGAAAAGTAAAATAATATTTTATGTGAACTACATCCATAAGAAATTAATGATTTTTCCTAATATTTTTACATAAAAGAAAGATCAGCATAATCCTTTTTCTCATTCTTGTCATAGCTTTTGTCCTAAAATTGTGATACCAGATTATAATGACTGTAATAGCATGTATATTATTGTTTTATATGCCAGAACATTTTAACCTTGAAGTATTATAATACGTCACTGTCTAGCAATAAGTTATTATTCTCTTCTTGTATGATGCTAAAGTTGTAAAGAAAGAAAAAATAAAATCCAACATACCTGAACTGATATTTACTCTTGTTTTTCTCCAGGGAAGCAATTTTCAACATTATGTTGTTGTTGACTGTGGTCACCTAAAAGATTCTAGGAGTGGTCTGAATTTACCTAATGAATATAAAATTACTCAATTTTTTCTCAGTTTACCTTTCACGCTTAGAACTAGCTTGTGGACACTCAAGGCTATATGAGCTGCAGACTGAAAGCCACTGTTGAACATATAGCACTAGTAATTAAAATAATTTCATGCCATCATTGTAGCCTGATTAAGAAGAAAATAATCTATATAAATACATCTTCAAATGCACAAATATCAAGGGAAATAAAGGCTTTTTTTCAATTAATAAAATGTTTAATTCCTACTTACAAATAACATTACATCAAGCCCAGCTGCCCCTTTGCCTCAGGAGCCAAATCCAGTTCAGTAACTCCTGTGTCAGGAAAGACTTCCTAATTCCTCTAGTAATGTTTCTGGTCAAAAAAGAGATACTGGGGCCTTCCCCAGCTTGTGTTATGTGAAGGGGTTAAGCCTGACTTCTGCACTTGCCTTGAACCTGTGCCTCCATTATTCAAGGCCAGGACTGTGATCCTGATGTTTTCCAGCTGGTAGAACCTTCCCATGGAACACAAATTCCCACATCTTGGTGCCCCTCTGTTTCTAAACATGCACTGTAATGGGATCCGGTCACATGTGGACAACCACATACCAGCTCTTTGCCAGAGCAGGACTATGGGCCACGTTGCAGGGAATTCCCACCTTGTAGTCCACTCATAACTTTCACTTTTAAGGGTCCTGGGTCTTCTAATAAGCATTGTTTTAAATGTTGCAAAGGCCTTAGGCATAAGGAAACCACTGACTCTCTCATCATGCATTTTAGAATGCATTTTAGCTGCAAATTTTTTTATTCCTTTTTTTGTCGATGTTGTTATTCCTGGCATCGCAGTTTTAGTAGATCTTCTCCCCTTCTTCATAACCTAGCAAAATAAATCTTGCTACTACAATACCAGAAGAGAGAAAAAGAGGCCAGGGACTGAAACTCATTACCATAAATTATAATATACTTCCTTCCCTTGAGGTCTCAATTAAAAGCAGTAAAAGGTATTAAGGAAAAATAAAGACTGAAAAATGTCAGAGGAAACATTTAAAGCTGAAATTTACCTTTGGTCTTGTTATCCTGTTTCCAGGTTCATCACAGATTTCAAAGAAATCTTGCCAGATAATATTGCTGAAGAATGTTTTATAAACATTTGTATTTGTCTAATTACCTTCCTATTCTTACCTCCTCCAACACAGTTAGAGTAGTATTTTCCTTTGTTCATAATTCATTTCTTCTTGTTTTACAAAATATACTTAAGACATATCTGGGAAAAAAATACAATGGAGCAGATAGGTAAAACATTTACAAATCCAAATAACACCTATCATACATGGTGACTTCAACATCACAGGCTGACTTTGTTCACTGGCCAACCACACCGCAATTAGGAGGGCAAATTGATAGAAATCATAAAGATTTCTTACCTGGAGCTTACTGGGAAATAATGGAGCCCTGGCTGGGTTCTAGAGCATGTTATGGAAAGACAAACCCTTCTCATGAGACAATAGCTGGCAAGTTCTAATGAGATTTTATTTACATTATTTTTCTTTCCCTGCCAACTCTACAATCAATTTTTCTCTTGCCCTGCTTCCTCCCCCTGCCTTTCTTTTTCTCATTGGTGCCAACAACTTTGCCTTCTTACTCATTCCTTCAGGCCTATAGCATGGACATCACCTTCAAGTCAGATTTTTATCTAGGTTCTCACATCCAGAAGGATATCTTTCTACCAAACATTTCCAAGAAACTAGGTCTTCTTGTCTCTTTTTCCATATTTAAGTTCTAACAGCTGAAACATCTGCTTCAATCTTACTCTGCCCATAGTTGTTCAAAATGATGCCTGAAATATCAGTTTCCTGCTCTGATGGGCCTTGAAACTGGCCCTCTGCCTGTCTGGTTGAGTACTCTGACCACAGGGGATAATTCTAGTTAGAAGAATCTCACTAACTATACCAATTCTGTAGGATCCAGGAGATCCAAAGTCTAAATGCATGCCCTGAATATGTTTTGACTGAATGGCAAGAGATCATTTTGGATGGATATAAACTGTGTGATTGGATTATGTCATTCTCCTTTTGCACTTCCGCACGTGCCTCTCTTCCATTCCACTAAAACTCTTGCCTATTGTGTTCCACTCACCACAAAATACCAACCTCTGTTTCCCGTTCCTCCACAGACCCACCTTTTCTGCTTACCAGGTTTCCACAGTAGAAGCTTCATGCTGTTCCCAGGCTTCCCCTTAGCTGCAGGAGTAACTATCTGTATGTTCTTCTAAAAATTTCTCCTTTCAGTGTTTAAAAATGCCCCTCTTTTCAACCTCTACACAAATATTGATGACTGTTGAATGTAGAAATTTACAGCCTGAGCTACTGTCTATCAAAACAAGCAAAAACTGATTCTTCTGTTCCTTTTGCTATCTACATACTACAGTTATCTCTAGCTGACCTTTAGATTCAAGTTCACTGTGAACAAAGCAGTCACTTTGTTTTATTTGATGTTTATGAAGAATTTACTATGGAAGATTTCTGTTTCTGTGGCTTGGGGCTAAACTTGTTAGCTTTTAAAAATATTTATTCATTTATGCCAGGCTTTAAAGATAATATCTGGGAACAGAATATCACCTAAAGAGATGTGTTTTTGGAATCTCTGGTGATGGTTAGAACTAAGCAATGACAGTAAAATCCATCTTTAAATGGTGTGAAACCTGTTCTACAATATCTGATCCGGGAGAAAGGGCCACCTGAATGAAACTTATGGCCAGTGTTTGGACAGAAGCCAGGTATAAACCTAACTCAATTTGAGGTGGTAATGGCTTATTTCTTTTTTTTTTTTTTCTTCCTTGTATATTCTGAGTTTTGATTGTGTGAACAATCTTTTTTAATGTCTAAAATTGACTGAAGATATGCATAGGGTCATTTTGGACCCAAGCCTATATTATTTCTCATCTGTTCCAAGGAAACTTTGCCTGCCTAACATCTGCAGGAAAACGTGTGGTTTTTTTTCTTCTGGTTTTACTTTTAAGTTAGATTTATCAAGGCCTCCTTCCCATATGGAAAGGAATAATTTTTTCTCAGTAGTTACTACTCACTGGTAATAGATATCTGTAATAATTATTGTCTACTTTTGGTAGCGAGCTGACCATTCACAACAAAAGGTATCATTATATTTCCATGAAAATGCTAGAAATCCCAAAATGTCATCTAAAATTATAATTCCAAATAGGTTAAGGTATATAAACATATCAATCACACATCTGAATTGTATCTTCATCCCCCAAATCAGCTGTGAATAGATCTTAATCCTGAAGAAAGCCAGTGATCTCTGCAGACCACCATATCTTTTGTAGTTTACTATGCTAATTCTGCTCCAAATAGCTTTTCAGTATTGTTGAGCAATAAGGTAGACCCTCTTTTTAAAAGAAAAACAGTAGTAACAATAATATTTCCCATTTTCTAAATTTTCAAGTTCCACAAATTCCTGCCCTTGGCCCACATTGCATAGCCTTTACTGAAACTATCGACAGGAACAAAAATCTTCCAAAGACAGTATAAACTTGGTAAACTTCTGTGAAAAAAGTTTTTTCAAACTGTGAAAGAGCAACAGTAGAAGTGAGGAGAAGTCATTCATTGTGTCCCTAGTCAATCATCTAACTGAAAACAAATATGATTGATCCACCTTACACACAAATTTGAGGATGTTGTTTTTACTATCCCTGCACTGCAGATTTTTCCCTATGTTTCAGTCTTCCAAGCACTCAAAAAAGTCCACTGCTTTTACTTTTGAGAACATCTGTTTCAGCATCAAGCCATTATGCCAGCATTGGTTTTAATCCATTTTTATTCCTTTGTGCTCTGCGGGTGGGTCTAAATATTTGCCGACATCACTGTTAGTGCTTCCCTCACTTCCATTTTCAACATTGTTACTGAATGCAATTAATAAAATCCACCAACAGCCAGTATAATTTTTCCAAACAATTCTTTACAACTTTTGGGTTTATTTAAGTTTCTTTCCTAATTTACTTCCAGCTTCCAAGTTCCAGTGACCACTAACAGTTTGCTTTATTATACGATTCCTTCTTGAGAAAACTGTTAATGGCAGTTTGTGCTGAAATAATCTACTGGCTTTTCCCATTCATCTGGCTTTACTTTGCAATGATTTGTGAGATGAGACATTAACAAAGATTGCTTCAGGGATACTACCTCTTTCATCCTTCTGCCAGTGAGCATCTGTGAGAATAAAGCCCATATGAAAACAGCACACATACCACAAGCTGTCACATGTCCCTTGTAATCTCTCTCTACTGCAGATTGCTGTGCAACTTTCTCTGTTTCTTCCACAAACAGTGGCAGAGAATGTAATTTTTTTGTCCACCTTCTTGTATATATACATAAGATGATAATTTATCCCACACTTCATCCTCAAGACATACTCTCCTTGGCATCAATGTTTTCTGCCTGGACCTAGTTCTGGAGTGTCTGCTCCTTTCTTACTTTCCAGACTGCTACACCATGTCTTTCCTCTCCTCCCACTCTTATGGTAACATGTAGAAAAAAGAAATTCTTGACATCAGAAGATCATCATTTTGCTGCATTTTAGTTGGCACTCTGCAGGCTGCTAAAGCTCTTTCTTGCAACATTGCTGCTCCAGTTAGCTACTGCTAGGGAGGAAATAACTGATGCATGTAGTGCCCCTGCTGAGACTTCATGCAACGGAAGTCTGGATGAGATAGGTAAAACTAGCAGGTCCATCTCCCATCAGAGTTTTCAACAACACTGCTGTCATCAGCTCAGCTCAACATGCAAAGATCAACAGGAACTCAGACTCACTTCCTGTTATATAAATTAAAATATATCATTCAGATTAATTTCTATGAACATGAATTTTTTTAGTCAGTGTGTACATAAAATACACACGCCAAAGTCAACATTCATCAAAAAAATTCCGTAAGAATCCATTGGAAAATCCATGGATTATACTATCAGTTATGTTTTGCTCTATAATGCTCCCCAATGTTCTTCCCATGACATGCTCAAAGGGATGGATGATTTCCTATCATCCCTCAGTAATAACCCCTTCATAATTCAGTCTTCTGGGATTCTCAAACATTTGATCAGATGCACAATTTTTCACTAGCTTTCCTTGAATTCTTCTCTTGAATGGAACCAATATGAGCACTGCTTGACATTTGTTATTAATGGAGTTCAGTGAAATGCAAAAGAACAGGATAACTTCCACCATGTTATGAACTTAAGGAATCTATTTATCTGACAGGAGATAAAAAAATGCTTAAAAAAGGAAAAGAAAAAAGGAAGCTTTGAAAAGTAATTAATTTTGCAATGACTTGGGTGTATATCTGGAGATAGAAGTAAACCAATGTATGACACACTACTATGCAGTTTTAGGATTCTTAAAGCCTTTCTTTTCCTGTAAAATATGGAGGCTGCTGTTGGAGAACCAGTTTTATTTTGTTGTTCAGATTGGTGTTCTGCAATCACTGATACTTCTTTTGCATAGGTTTCCTCTAAATTCTATGAATTTCTTGTCTGCCTTTTTAATACAATCTTACAGTTTCAGAGAAAAGTGCAGTCTGATTTCATTTGCAGTTTAGATGGAGGAGAAACGGGGAAAAAAGGCACTGTAATCATTCATCATTATACTTGCTCTAAAGAGCCAGAAAATTCCCCTCTGGATGCCTGAGACCTGGGAAGTGCAGTTCTTCCCAGTGGGGAGGCAGGAAACTTGGCAAGTCCCTGCACTAAGTTCTCCTCAGTTTCTAGTTCCAGTCTTCACAACATCTGGTATTATGAAATTTAAAAAAAAAAAAAACACCATGGAGGATTATTTTTAATATTTCTATGCTTAATTTCTCCTTATGAAACAGCAGGAAATGTAAAAGCAACATAACATTAAAGGAAAATCTATATGGTCAGGTCTGTTATATCTCGGGTAAAGCTTTTTAATTTTTTTTTTTTTTCATAAACAAAAAGATGCCTGATTTTTAGCTTCCCAAGTTAACCAGTAAGTAAGTAAATAGATGACAAACCATACTTTAGACCAAACTATACAAAGGTCAGCAGCTCCTACTGAGATGCTAAAGCATACTCAAAGAGCATAGTCTGGGAATGTGTAGCCTTGCTAGGACTTTTTACACAACTCTCGAATCCATTTGCTTGTAGGCTAAGTGTATGAATACAGGAATTGATAGGTGAAGCCCAGAACAAAGTCTGTGGGCAGGACTCAGTGTAACAAGTGATTACAAACATGTAGAGTGCATATTCAGAAACATGCCCAAGCCAGGTATTTGAGACGTGACTATCTTGGTCCCTGATGTATGTTTACCACTTGTGTGTTTTAATGAGTTTTAACCATACCAGGGATTTTAATGCATATATAACATGGGAAAGGCCTTCCTGTTACACAAAACGTCTTTAAGCCATGCTAAGAACTACTTGGAACATATAAAACAAGTAAATCCCTTTATTGTCCCTTGTTGTTTTATTTCCATAACTTTCTAGGGTAGATCAGCTGTTAAGCTTTTTAGTTTTGGGGAGAATCCCAAGGAAAGAATTACTGTGATATATGCATTATTGAGGAAGTAATTTGCAGAAAAGGGAGCCATTTATACAATCTTTGGCCAGCTCCTGGGTTATTCAGAGTCTCTCAGAGCATTTGACAAAGGTCTGCTTCAGTGTCTGGGTTTTATCTGACTGGTCCCAACTGATGCAAACCAGAGCCTCTTAAACACATTCTTCTGTAACACTCCGAGTTAGACGCTCAAATTCCCCCAGTGTACAGCAGAGCAACACGCAGACATGATAAGCAACAGTACTTGGGACTGCATTTAGACCCTCATAGCATCCCTCTCTCACACAGTGACTGTCACACAGTTCAGTCACCTGGATTCATTTCAAACCCCATAAAAACAGCATTACTTGCTCACATACTGAAAGCTTTCACCTAAGGTGTAGCTTAAAGGGCTTTTCCCCTTTCTGAACTGAGTACTTCCATGTGACTGATTTAAGCAGAATTCTCCTGTCCTCCCTCTAACGAAAGTGTGTAAACTGTTATACTTCATCGGTCATACAGATTACTCTTCTCTTTTATTCATTTTTATTCCTGTTGTGGGAATGACACTTGCTCTTCTTCCAGCAGCTGTTTCTTTTTCCAAACCTGCTCATCAGGATACAGTGCATCAGGGTGCAGTATACATGCTGTAGGGATGGTTTGAATTACATGTCAAAAGTCTCACGAGAGAGCCATTTGTCAGGAAACCCCTTGTCAGGACAGTCTCAAAAACTAAGCCTGCATATTCTCTTGCTGACTGTCAAGAAGGACATAAATCTCTACCACTCTAAGTCTGTTAGTAAAAAGATCCAATTCTGTTGACCAATGGCAGTACCACATTCATCTCTCTATTTATAACACTTACCAAACCAAACGGGGGAAAAAAAAGCATTTACAAAAGCTTGTCTATGTAATTATGGGACAGCTCAGCACATGTATCTAAGCCTGTCCCAGTCATGCCTGACCCATTACAAGCTAGCCAAATCCTTGAATAAGAATGTTTATTTCAGATACCCTATCAGGTTCACTGACACTGAGTGACTTCATCTAATCGTATTGGATTTCATTGTGGTCACTACTTAAATTTATACAGTGCTTTCTCATGGAAAGTCCCAAAACCAGTTTAATAATGTACAGAAGTGCCTCAACTTAACAGGAATCATTGGTGCTTCATACCTTATTGCACACAGCCCAAGACCCAAAAGGTGGCCCTGCAGGGCTGCACCACTAAGCCACCCTCCTTGTTTGCACCCACCTGGAACACCCTGAGCCTAGGGCACCACAGAGGGGACTTGCAGAGCTCGTGTTGCCCATAGACCGACTGGAGCTCATACATAACTGGATGGTCTGTCCATTTAGCACTTGGCAGGCCCTTCAAGAACTCTGAACTCCCAGACTAACCTATGCAGTATTTGCTATATAACTCTCCAGTCATGTAATCTGTCCTGCACAGGCAGTCAGACCTGCTAAGATTACATTTCCTCCTGAAGCACTGATTGTGCTCAACAGCAGCAGAGGCATATTTTTCACTCCACAAAAAAAAACCAAACACCACCAAAAAACAACAACAACAAAAACCAACCCCAAACAAACAACAAAAAACAACCCAACCAAACAAAAAACCCAAACAAAACAAAAAAATCCAACAAAATATGCTTCTCAAGTTTGCAAAGAGCTGTGGGACACAGGTCTTCCCTCATGTGAATAAAAATAGAGTGTGTGGGCAGGAACCTCCCATCTGCTTTTGCTGCAGTGGGGAGGTGAGCAGGACACCAGCCATCTTCCACATCCAGTGCTTCAACTGCCTGGGCTTGGGGCCAGCATCCAAACTGCACAGCTGTAGGCCTTAAAGAAAGCTGTAATGAGGAAAGCTAGAGGCAGCCCCAGCAAAGGATGCCCCCCTACAACTTTCTTGGTGGCCGCTTTTGAGCAAAGGCTCTCACCTTCAGTCCCTGCTGAGCTATGGTGCAGCAGCATCTCAGCTAGGCTGCAATGCCACAATCTAGACCTGGACCCCCCCCAGACCAGCTTCCCAGTCTAGCCTCAGACCTGCCTCATCACTGTACTGGGGGCTCTCAGCTGAGCCTGGTAGCCTCCCCCAGGCCTGCAAGATTGGGTCCCTGCCTCGCCAGCTGCATGATTGCATTTGGCTCCCCACTCCCCTCCCCTTGCAGAGCAGTCTGCCATGCTGCTCCCAGACAGCTACCCTCAGCACAGAGATGCAAAAAAAGTGCAGGAGAAAAGGGAAGGGAAATTGCAGGGTCATCATATATTATAAAATATTTAAAACAAACAAAGTAATTAACAGCATCTAATACACTGAATGTTTTGCTGCTGGCCAAAAACAAGTGAGACAACCTCTCTCTATTAGTCTGCTAATAAATGCTGTATGCTGCTATTTATGCGGCCAGTGAGAACACATTATATACATCTACATTTGGTGACAAAATCACCCATCAATATGCATGCATAATTCTCATGAACATCATTGTTACCCCATATGTTCTCAGGTCTTAAAGGCACCATCTGAATAAGCACTGGAAGCGCATGGCTGGTCATAACGAATTATGACCGAGAAGGTCATAATTCAGCACACAAATCTAAGTCTATTAAAAAACTATTAGACCATCTACAGCAGCTATTCATCTGTGCTGAAACTGGACTTGGGTAAATTCATATGTGTGCAGTCCAACATGTGCTGTGATTCCTAAACAGTCAGCATTCAGCTGTCCTTTCCCTCCCGAGGCATCTCAACCTGCTCTAGAGGCTCTCCAGAGCCAGAGCTCAGTTTCTGGCTGTGTGCAGTCTCTCCCTAAGCAGCTTGTGGCTGCTCACCCCTCACAAGCTTAATCAGGATCCAGAACCTGGTTATTGTTCTGCTTAGTACCCCAGTGCCTTGGTCTAGGAAATATTTTCGGGTGACACTTAATGCATGCTGTCATAAATCAAGAATAATTCCAGTAAAGACAAATTAGAGTTAATCTGGTAAAACACACCAGCTCTTTTATAATAGCTTACCCTTCAAGCACTAGGCAGAAGAGGGAAGGCAGATCCACAGGCTAATGAGATGCAAACCTGTCACTTAAAGACTTAAGTCAACAGGCCAGAGGCCTTCCTTGCTCCCTTGGTGCAAGGTTAAGCGGGACAGAGAAAGGCATCGTTGGTACCATGGCAGAGCAGCAAGCTTGGAGGGATGGCCCAGGGTTTTACTCATGCTGCCAGCACTGCAATCACAACTTGAAGTCCAAACACTAGACTTGTGCTGTTCTGTATTGGAAGTGCCTCGTTAAATGCTGTTTTGAACTCTGCCATCCTTTCTGCTGCGGGTCCTTTTGGAAGGATTTTGTTTGGTTCTCAATCATATTGACAGGGTCAAAGTGCCTTCCATTCTCTATAAATTTCAGTATGTACTGGGTGGCTTCCTCTGCTTTTCATATTTTAATTGCTTTGTCAAAAAGAGTAATTCAGGGTCTTTTAGAAAAAAACCCCAGGATGGTTTGACCAAAGTCCCAAACATGACCTCTTCTCCTCTCAGGGAGTTGCAAGACTCACTTCCTTCCTTACATGACTGAAACACTTGCGTGCTTCACCTTTTTTTTCCCATGTCTCTGACTGATTGCATGGACGCTGCTTGTGTTCTATTTCACCTGAGGAGGAAAAGGAAAGGTCAGTGTCTCAATCTGTATATCTCAACCTTTTACAAGCATTGAAATTCAGACCAAAGTATATTTTTAAAAGAATATATTTCTGCAAGGGTGGATGAGAGCCAGCTGGTGCACTGATCCTTTTCCTTCACTTTCAGGGTTTTGATTTCAAATTATTCATTCTGCCACTGCTGTATCTAGACCTTGTCTAGATTAATGAAGCCAAATATAGAAAAACTTTAGGAGATGTTATTAACTTCGTACTGTGCATGGATCAAGTGCATGGTCCCACACCGGACCTCGCCTTCTGCACTAATGATGGTCATTTATCTCCAGTCTTCCATTATTTAAAAATAGTTTGCCACCCAAATACATGTCAATGAATTTGACTGCAGGACCTGACTCTATAAGACAGCATGTACAACCAGCACCGCTTCAAGGAAATAAAGGGTAACTTTATGACAGGACAATATTTCTTAAGGGATTTTGTTCTAGTCATTTGTACAGAGCATCAGTTGATGCTCTGTAGGATCATTGTTTCAATACATGTTTTTAATTGTGCAAGTGTTTCTTCCTTGACATAAATAGCAGGCTATTAGGAAAGATTTTTAATAATCTGGTTGGATCTATCCTTATAGAGTTTACCAAAGCACTTTTCAAGTTTCAGTCTATTCTTTTCTTCCAAGTCAGAGTAGCATACCATACCTATTGTCTAGTATTTCTTGAAAGTAGCTTTTGGGTTTATTCTTTGCTTCCTGTGCCATCCAACAAATTATTTTTTTCTGCCTACTTCTCCTTATTTAGTTCACTTGTAATGCAACATGTATTTGCATTACTAAGCCTGTTACATCTGCCTTAGCAGGGGGTGGGGAGGTGGGGGGTGAAATTGTGACCTCTGTGTAAAGTGTGATCTTACCATTCCTAGATTACACTGCAAAACTCCACTTTACATGCTGTTTTTCATTAACCACGCTTGGAGGCTCTTAGTATGCTTCTTCCCTTGAAAGCCAAGGCAAAATAGCTGATCAAGGCTTTTTTGTGATTCCTGTTACATGTTCCAAAACCAGAAGGTGCCCAGCAAGGTTTATTATTTGAAGGGCTAAAGCAACAGAGACAGTTTGTGTGACTAGGCAGGTTAGTGACTGCACAATGACATGACAGGAAAGTGGTTCTGTCTCTCTAACCAATATCCCACACCTATACTGACAGCGTAGAAACTGTGCATTTGTCTAATGTAAGATCACAAAGCAGATCATCCTCCCTGCCTAAATAACCTTGGCACTTGCATTCTGGTTTTACAAACATTTTCACAGGTCTCTGTTCCTGCACATTCAGAGAAATTATAGCAGGTGTATGCAATAACCCTGTGCCTAGAGCAGTGGGACAAGGGCTTTACCTCCTTAGCTTTAGAGGGCCTTTGGCTTTGCTCTTCCACCTCTCAGGCAGATGCGAAGCTGCGTGCAGGATGGGTGTTGTTTCAGGACCCTAGAGTACTTTGTGTGAGACTCTGTTTACCCAAAGGTGGCTCTGCAAGGCCGCCAGGGAATTTTCCAGTTCAGTGTAGTTGAAAGTTTAGCCCTAAGTATCTAAACTAATATTTCTTTTCCTGAATGTTGATGCTTTCTATGAGAAGTTACCCCTACGTCATGAATGAGAAGCAGATTGCCTTTCTTCTACTTCTTCTTCTTCTTCCCTTAGCATCTCTGATTGTATCACCTCCCAGCACCACCCCAGCAATTCAGGCCTTCCCTAGACTAGATATTTTCAAATTTTAGAATCCCTTTTGATCCTATGCTCAATTTTGGGGTGAGTAAGCATCCTTCCATGAGTAAACATGGTCTGCTGCTAGTAGCTAGTCCTGCTGCTTCCCACAGGCTCCTGCCAGGCTCTGATACCACCTTATCATCAGCGTTGTGTTATTCCCTGTGGCTTTCCCACCTGTGATTTAATTTCAAGTAGCCTGGACTATCAAACAAAAATAGAGGCACCCTTGATGTTCATTAGGAAAACATGAATATTTCATTTGTTCTCCTCAGCATGCCTTTATCACTTTTCTGAAAGTACAGCAGAAACTCATGTGAAAGCTCATACCAGTTCTGCTCCAAGTACTGTCCAATCTAGCTATTTAATATAAGATCTTAATAATTATCATTCTCTTTGCATACTGAAAAATTTCCTGTCTCCAATGACAATTTCCATTTTCATTTAGCTGGCCCTGTATGTTTTGGTGGGTTTCCCCCCACTCTCTTTAATTGACTGGCTTGTGGTTTTTGAGCTTATTTTGAGAGCTAGAGAACAGTTTATCTCCACCAGGCAGAAGCCCCTCCCCCCAGACCGAACCCCCTTGACCTTTAAGACATTTCTGTGAAAGCAGCTGCCACGAAAGCAATTTATTGTTGATCTGAGTCCAAGAAATAAACACACTGTGTTCCATATATGCATATTCTGAGCTATACTTTAAATGTCACGTAATTTTGACTTTGTATATAACCGGAATGTTTCTCCCTGCAGCTTATACTTTTGCATTATGCATTTATGTAAAATACATTTAGCCAGGAGAAATCCTTTGAAATTCTCATCTTTATTCCACAGGGGAAAATTATGGACTGCCTTCTACTTATACAAATCCAGAAATAGTTGTCTGAGTTACTATATAATTTAATTCCTTAATGTGAATCTAAACTTAATGATACTTTCTTCCTTTGTCTGAAGTTTGATTGACTGGCTTAAAATCATCCTGTAACTATTGTCTTTGATTAATACTTTTAGAGAATGTATTTCCATTTTGTATTTTCATAATTGTTTTCTGAATACACTATCTGTGATAATTTTAATCCTCGTTACTTTTTACAAGATGCTACAGAATGATTTTTGCGTTCACAGTCTCATTCACTTCAACTTCATTTCTAATTCCTGAAACACACAACAGTTGTATTTGTTGCAACAATTTCTCATTTATGATGACACATTTTCCTGTACAGGAAATACTTTCCTGCATTTAACACTTATTCCATCTTTGTAAATCATGCAGTGCATACTTCCACATTACTAGTCCGTTTGAATACTTTAACTAGTACACCAAGGTGATAAGTGTGGCTGTAATCTACCTTCCAGATTTATAGAATATTTGAGAAATAATCCAATCATATATTTAAAATTTCAGTCTTTGCAAATGTGGCAAAACAAAATAAAGGTTTGTTGTATACACTGGTAAAATATTTATTCTTGTATCTGATACTCACTTCATAAAGTTATTTTCTAATTTTTCTGAGTAGCCAGTTTTCAGCAGTTTTACATATTTTGGTGGAAGTATGTTAGAAAAAAAAGTACCCCTGAAGATTACTCTCCACTATTCCCATGAAGCTTTGAGGACTTTTGCAAAACCAGCCCCAGGTATTCAAGTCAAGCCTGTGGGAAATAAGGACTACAGACAAGATCAATGAAAACATCATTTTCATCATATGGCTTGGCAAGGTAGAACTGGAGTTCAGAAAACCAAGAAAGAATTACATTAGCCTGGTTTCCTATACACAGTTCCTACCTTTTTCTTTCTACGTATCCATTCTTACCCACCTAATATACTGCTTATCCATGTATCCCCTGTTATCCATTCACACTGCCTCACTCTTACTAGCACAAAAGATTTGCAGTATCATAGCAAATTTTCCACAAACGTATATATAGAGGAACCTGTTTGTATATACATTTACATACATATATATAAAAAAACCATTTTTTTCCAACATTCTTGTTCCAAAGGTAACATTTCAAATTCGCTCTGCCGTTCAGTTACTGCTTTCAACTACAAAACTACATTTACAGTGGCTCCATGGCTCCCTACATTCATGTTCTGGCCCACGGTTCAGGTCCCTTGCCTGGACAGGGTCTCACAGGATGCTTTTGCTTGTGCAATTGCTGTTGTGCTGCTTGCAGTACAGTCACCAGGAGTTCATATCAGCATATCACCAGAAAGATAATGGGGAAAAAAACCCATACTAACTGAAAGCAGTCCTCTGAATTACTGTGGTGTATTTCTATTAACCATTATTACACTGAAAATTCAATAGGTGCTGATAAGAGGTGGATAACTCATCATTTCCACCAACAGTTCACACAGCTTGTTGATCTAATTTTGCCACAGGTAATTATTGGCTTTCATTATCCTGGTCAATGCCCCTCCCCCCCACAACCCCACTGCCAAAAATACTGTTGGAGAAATATTATCCAAACAGAGAAAGAAGCTAAAAAGGCTTTCAGCAGATCCCCTCATATCTCCCATGGTTTCACAGATTTTAAAGCTAAAGGGACAGTGAGACCACCTTGTCTGACCTTCCTATCACAGGCATTAGTATACGCTATCCAGCTAATACAAAGGTTTTGAAGGTTATCAGTATCGAGTAATATTCATGTTTACTTTCATTTCAGCCTTACTGAAATGAGGAGTTAAGAATAGGCCTTTTATGGCATACACAAAGAAAACAATGTGGAGTAGTCTGGTCTTAGTTATAGCACACATGTATCTGTTCTGCATAAGCTATAATGAGCAAATGTTGTAGTGGAGGCAGTCCTGCTATCACTGAGATCAAACCCATCAAGTGAGAAAAAAATTCCATCAAACAAATCGCTGTGGTAGCAATGCCCCACAATAAAATATCTTCAAATCTCTGGCCTTTTCTTCCACCTTCCATTCCGTCAACCGTGGCCATGTCCTGCTCAGCTCCCTGTCTCCCCTGGGACTCAGCTAAGCATGCCCTCCCAGCCTGCAATGCCCGCTGACAGCCAAATTAAGTGGTGTGTAGGTGACAGCAGCATTTGCTTTATTCTCCAGCTGCCTTGCTGATATTTTGTTGGACTTATAGAGTGGAAGCTTACAAACATGGGAAAGGTTGAGTGATGTAGTACAACTCAGTAAACCAAACCATCCAGAATACGTCAGGCTTAGGGGAACAGGACAGAAAATAACAAAGAATATTCAACATTATTTTTAAAATTAATGGTCCTTTGCCCAAAGGTCAGTCCCTGAACAAATGTTCTCTAGGGCTACAGACAGTCCCTAATTTCTCCCTCCAGAGTAAATACCCACAACATCTCCTAACAGCAGCTATTATGGCTTCAAAAGTTACAGTCCCCTGAGGATCTCCTCTTGCTTTCAAAAAAATTAAGCTATTTCATTTTCACTCCTGGCATTGTGCAGCTCAGTGTAATCGGCTCAGAAGGTGGGGTGGGTGACCTGTTTTATCCAAGTCTCCAGCCTAAATCAATTTCAACCCCACTGATCGGCTTTACCCCAAACTTTTCTTTCCACAGAACAGCACAACAGCAGCTCTGAGTGAGAGTCTTTGTATCAAACTGTGCAGGCAATTCGAAGCAAGAAAACAAATTTAAATATCCCAGTTTTAAAAATTCCTTCAGATGCTAAGGTCTGTGGCCGTGTACTCTTGTAGACTTATTGGAACAAAAGGTTTTTACAAACTCATAAGATACAGCACTTCATATATAAAGTATACAAAACCTTCAACAAATTACATCCCTCTATATCTTCCATCTGTATAAGCTACAAAACAACGCTCATTTCCATTTCCTAAATGAATATAGCTATGTGAATTCTTTTTGAAATGGTACATGGTTTGTTTTTATGTTATCAACGTAAGAAGTAGGTGTAATTTAATTGAAATTAAAACAGCAGTGTCTTGCTATCTAGCAAAACGTATTGTGCAGCCCATTCCTTGCATACTGCTTATTAGTTTCCTTGGTAACTTGTAATCATTTGCCTTCCTAAAACAGAAGAGATGTCAACAAATATGTACTGTAGTAGTGGTTTGATACATCAAAAAGAAAAGTGCTTTATTGACAGCATAATAAATCTTCACATGAAAAATTACTGGCCACATTAGTGACATACTAACTATAGTCTCCAATTCATGCTGCTCACCATTGCATATTTTTATTTCATAGCATGGTTGTGGCATGCGGTAGTATGTGAAGCACCTTCCAGCACCCACTCTGAAATTAACTCCAGACTAAACATTTAAAAGCAGTCATTTTTTATACTAATAAAAATCTCACAATTAAATGATGGCAGCTCTTCCTAGAGTGATGCTACTAATTAGAGAAATCTTATTCTGATTCATTTTAGTTGTATACATTGTGTCAAAGACAAAATCTTTATATGTTGACATAAATGTATTCCCAAAGTCTGTCAACAAGTTATTAATGTCTCTACACATTTCTGACATGGTTTCTTTTCAAAGAAGTAATATTAAGAAGTAAAAAAAACCCCAAACCACAAAACAAAACAAAAAAACTACCAGATTTTCCAAGCCAGGAATAAAGAGGACAAAGGGAATGTCATCTCAGTTTGGGACGAGATACTGGTCAGTAATTTCCAGAGTTTGAAAACAGATTTCCACCAGCTGTCTGCATGATGTACAGTAACTAATGTTCAAAGGGCGAGGCGGGGGGGGGGGGAGGAAAGAGTTGTGAAGGAGCTGGAAGTGAGGGTGGATCTCCCTGGGTTACAAAGACATTGCCTGAGCATGAGGTGGTGAAATCAAGAAGGCCACAGTTGGATTTGAAACCGGAAAGAGATGTGAAGGACAACGTGAGATGTTTCTGTAAGTATATCAGAAAAAAATAAAAAGAACAAAAAAAAAAACAACAACACAAAAAAACCACCAAACAAACAAACAGGGAAAATGTTCGTCCACTGCTGAAAGTGACAAAAGACATGGAAAAGCTTGAGATACTTTATGACTGCTTTGTAGAATCTGCCTTTATGCGTTGCAGATCTCCTAGCCCAGTAGGAGAGTTTGGAGGCAGACTACAAGGTAGGCGAAAAATTGTCTGGACAGCCATGCCCTAAGTCACTATTTCAAAAAATCTAACCAACAGCTTGTTAGGAGCAGTGTTCCCTAGGGGTCAATAAGGAGACTAATACAGTTTATCACCTTCATCAGTAACATGGAAAATTGCACTTAAAGCAATCTCCTGAACCTTGAAGGGTGGAAGAAGGGGAATGACTGATAACCTGGAGAGCAAGACTGTCCCACAGAAGGATTTTTCAGAGATGAGAGAAATGGGATGACAGGTACCTCGCAGAGTTCAGCGAAACCAAATGCAAAGTCATGCATGTATGAAGACATAATACCCCCTGCCCCAGTATGGGTTGGGGGCAAATTAGCTAGAAAGGAGCTTTGTGGAAGTACTTGGGGTGCCAGTGGATGTCAAATTAAACATGGGCCAGCAGTGCACCATTGCAACAAGGGCCAGCCATTGACAAAAGAATAGCAAGTAGATCAAGGGAAGTGATTTTTCTCCTTCATTTGGCACTTGTGTGACCATAGCTAGAATACTGCATGCAGTTTGGGTTCCCACTATGAGAGACACATGGGCACACCAGGAGGAGTTCAGTGTAGGGTGGTCTAGTTAAGGGTCTAGAGCACACAACATACAAGGGTGTGAGTTTGCCTGGAGAAAAAGATAAGGAGGGATCTATCTGCTGTCCAAGTGCAAGATAAGGTAGAATAGGACTCTCCCCAGAGGTGTACAGTATAAGGTCAAGAGGCAATATATTCTTGCAGTAAGAGACTTTAATTAGACATAGGGAAAAAAATCTCACAATGGTTAGGCTCTGAACCAGGCTGCCTAATGACACTGTGGACTTTCCAACTTTGCACATTTTTTTAAAACTCAACTGGACAAAGCCCTGAACAACCTAAACTAACTTTGACGGTAGCCTTTCTTTGAGTTTGGGCTTGATGACCTCCAGTGGTCCAACATAAATTATTCTACAATTTGGTGACTGAATATTGGCAACTGCAGCACAGAAAGGCTTTTGGCATCTTTAGAGTTAATTGGCAATTGAAGAGGGATTTAGGATTGAGGTATCTATGTTTATGGGGAAAAAGTATAATTATGATCTGCCCGAAGTCCCAATTTGGAGCTATTTTTCAGTTTCTGAATCCTTATGGGATAACAGCAGTTGTGCTGCCTTTTAAGTCTGCTGTGAAAATAATTGCAATAGACTGAGGTACCTGTAACTATGATGAGGACCATAGCAGGCTCTAATCTCTCTAAGTAACAGTTACTACGTATTTATCTCAAAAGTACCCTTACAACTTACAAATCACACACCACCATTTGAAAGCACAAAAACATGACTGCTCTACAGACCAAAAACCTCACCAAATATCCAAATAGCTTTCTGTTCCTTGGGATTTCATTAAGTCAGTGTTGACCTGTTCTTAGCTGACTCTATTTTGCAGAAACAAGTGGAACAAGGCAAGCTTCTGGCAATGCAGCTAAACCAGGGAACATAGAATGAACAGTGAAAAATAAATAATGAGGAAAAGAAACAAAGGAAATATATTAATTCCAGGGAGACCACCACCGATGTCTGATATGGGTAGGACAGGTCAGTATTGGGCAGAGACACATTCATTTAAATAAATGGGGAAGTAGCAACTAACTTTCCTTAGCTACTATACATCTACTTCCCTAGTTTGTTTCATGTGTATTAAATAATTTGCTGTCTTGCTTATCTTTGTTTTAAATCTGCATTTTGCTAATGGTTAAGTGATTTGTGAGTCAACTGGGATAAAAGCAAGAGTTCTTTGATCTTTCCTCCGCCTCTGCACACACTTGTAGTGGCAGAGATGAATTACACATCCACATGTGCCAGCCCCTCTAGGCTCATTTTTGAACACCCTTGAGAAGAAGATCTGTGATCTCTCACACTGTGGTCACCCCCTCTGCTCTCTAACAGTATATGAAGAGCACAATGTGTACATACCATTTTCAAAGCCTCTGGAGATTTTAGCAGCTAGGCCATAACAGTGGGATCCAAAAAAGGAGCTAAATGTTTAGTATAAGATTTGAGCAGAATTTTGGCACCCTTAATTGAACATTTTGATCCACAAAATTCCTTCTCTCTGGCTCAGGAAGTGCTTGAATCATACAAGCCCCCACACTTCCCTCCTGTAAAGCATCATGCCCCGTAACATGGGTATTGACAATGTTGACACCTAATTCTAATGCCAATCTATGCCTAATGCTTTTCCAGATTTCAGAATGACAATTTAAAGGAATACAGGCTCGATATAGTGCAAAATACCTAAGACGGAGCAGGAAGAGACTGTATCTATAGACTGTTAACTGACATGGCACCTTCTAACACTTCATATACATGCTAGGGGCTTCTTGCTCAGCAGCCTGGTCAGCTGCTCACCTGCCTGTCTACTGGACAACAAGAAGGGTGTTTTGCCCAGGGAATTGGCCTCCAATCCCACCCACATGTCTACAACATGGGAGTTACACCACCTAAATTTTAAAGCCTAGTGTCTATCTTGGGTATCAGCAAGTGTATCCCAAATGACATCATCTTTCTGGGAGCAAAGAGACTGCATTTTGAGCCACCTTTCTCTAGGCAGGCTCTTAGGTTTCTTTGTAGGACAGACAATGTTTAATTTTTTCCCTCCTACCTACTTGCATCTTTCCCCAGACCAAGAACAATGCCAGTGAAAAAATTTATCCCAAGCAGTGCTGTCACCAGCATGGATTCTATAGCTCTGCAATTTTGGGAGAGAGTAGAGGAAGCCAGGGACACAAGACTAGAAAATCTGGCTTAGGAAGCTTGTGGGGAGTTATAGGGACAGTCAGAACATTAGGAAAATTTATTCAGTGGACAGGGAGATGTAGGATTATAAATGTAAACATTTTCTTCCAATCTAATTTGTATGGGAAATAGTATTTTGACGATACTACTATTTATATTAGGTTGAGCATAGTAGTCAGTGTATTATTTAAACCTGGTAACTGGTGTTTACTCACCAGTCTCATGACAGTTCAATCACTAGATAGGATCTTAGACCAGATCTTATTTTCCTGTAACCAAACACAGCACTTCCTCAGAATCCACATTTATAGCAGATGCCTTTCTTGAATAACTGCCCAACACCAGGAATGGTCAGCATACAAAGCAATGTCCCAGCTGTCTTCACTAGACTGCAAATATCCCAACCCCATTCCCCCGCACCGTTCCCCCGAAAAAAAACAAACAAAACCAAAAACAAAACAAAAAACCAAACCACACCAAGCAAAACCAGATACTTTTGCAAGAGATCATTCTGCTCTGTTTCTTCACCACTGATTTCTCCACCAAACCCTATTGTCTGAGTTAATCCAGAACATAGCATGAAGTGTAACAGCGATTAGAGCAAGGTGAAGGTAAGAACACACCGACATAACACTTCAGCTCTTCAGTAGCTGCAAGAGTATGTTTATGCTACCAGAATAGTTTCTTGCTTAGCAGTTCTGGGACACACAAATTTGTGCTTTGGTCACATGAAAATATTTAGGCTGTCAGTGTCCAGATGGCTCTGGATGGGGAAGCTTCCCTCCACCACACCTCAGCCGAGCAAAAACCTGAGACAATCGGTACAGTTTGATCCTATAAAACAGTGGTAAGCTATTTATAGCTTCTGTCAGAATAACATGCAACTGTCAACAGTTAAACTGTTTAGGAAATAAGAGGGGTTTTGCATGACTGAAGTATTTAATCTATAGTGGCTTAACATTAAAGAAGAGAACAAGTGGAAATAGCAGTTCTTATGGAAAATTTTCACATTTGTGGTCTCTTTGGTAAGACAGCAGATATTTACTGTGAAATATAAACTTTTTTTTAACAGGGATCATCTCCCTAATTATGGTTTGACAGTAACACTTGTGTTCCAAACTCTGTGCCAGATCTCAGCCACAAAAAATCGCTATAGCCCTGGAAAAACAATGAGGCTATGCTGATTTAGACCAGCTAAGAAGCTAGCTATGAACTTTCAAATCAAACAGCCTCAGTCTTTACAGAAGGAACCCCCTGTATAAAATGAAAACTTCATATTTCCATACAACAAACAGCTCTGTGTAGTTAAAGTGAACACCTGACTTCGGATAAAGTGCTAAACAATTGTGGAACTGAGCTTGGAAATTTTTTAAGTGGCTAACAAATAGGGTGAACTATATTTCCTAGATTAAGTTGTGCTGGAAGTAAGCAAGGCATACCACTGTTTTCCAAAAAATTTATATGACCAGTATTATTTACACTCAGTAAGATTTATTCCTGCTGTCCTCAATGAGCTTCTGCATTTGCTGCAGAATTCAGTTTCCCTGATTTAGAATGATAATCCCACACTGTGGCTACTGGTGTTTCACTGAAATGCTGGTCGGGGGGAAGAACTCAACTGCCTTTGCTCTGTCATTTGCAGTCATCTGTAACTCTCAGTGCCTCCATTCCCTTTCCTGCTCTTTGAATCTGCAATTTCTAAAGTCAAAATCATTGCTTTGACCCTTTTCAAGCATATGGTAACATTGCCAGGGCACTCTGTGTACCTGTAGGCTCTGCACCCTCCTTCCCCTCCCAGGGGTCCAGCTGCCAGGGCTGAAGACCAGCTCTAACACAGCATGGCCATGTAACCTGGGATCAGACTGCTGGAGAACAGCTAAGGTGAGAGAAACAGCTGGGAGACACCTTGTCTGGGGCCTCTGCCCCTTGGCTTGAGAGCTGCATTTAAACTCAGGCACTTCCCCTGGAGGATGACTGAGCTATGCTGTAGGTCTGCCTGAGCCTGGCATTGCACCTTGCCCGTCCTGACTTAGTCTTGCTAACCCTGGTACCTGCCTTATTGCTACAGACTGGCCTAGATAGTCCTGGACTCTCAGCTTGCCTGGTCACTGTCACCAGACCTGCTCTGCTCACCTTACTGCGTGTTCAAGCCCTTGTTGGTGAGACCCCTGCCTGGTTGCCTTGCTGCCACCCTTGGCTCCCAGCTCCCCTGGCCCTGTGGAGCAGCCCAGCCTTACTGCTCTCTGAAAAGCATAGTGGTTTCCTGGAGAGCTTCCAACCTGTTAATTTTTGTTAAAAACACCCAAACAAAAAACAAAAACAGAAAACCCACCAACCCAAAACACCACCAGCCTCACACCCCAATTCAAAACTGTTACTTCAATGTGTTTGATGTGGTGAAACCTCCACTTGAAAAAAAGCCTTGACTTCTAAGACTGAAACCAAGATTATTAACAAGGATTTTTTTTCTTGTTTAAACACTCATCTTGCACATGGGAGACTGAGTTTTGTGAGCGTGCTCTACCACATCCTGAACTAAATTGCAACTTGCTTGGATTGGATTAACTTTTGACATCTAATGTTTGCCTAATTTTTCCATCAATTTCAGACACATACAGCATAGGTGTCTACCTCTCATTTATCATCCAATGCTTCCTTTGCCGTCTATGGAGAATATAAGCACTTTCACGGCAGAAGTCATCTCATCCTACAGTGGACTTTTAATAGAGGGCAGCTGTATCAAGTCCCTAAATCTGAATTTTGTGAAAGGTAACTGTTGAGGTGTAGGCAACTACACTGCTGTGGATAGTAATGAAGGAATCAATCAATTCAATGGATAAGCGAGAGGTGGGGGAACTGCTTTAGTGCCTAGGAGCCTTACCCAAGTCCTAACACACATTCAGGTCTCTAGACAGAATCAGAACAAACAGATGAACTTGAATCTCATATCCCAGACTGCCAGTCTCTTCCTTTTCTCCTGAAAAACTGCAAAAGCTCCTTGGTCTATGCTTGGGTGTACTAAACCCAACTTTTAAGATCTCTATTTTGTCATAAAACAAAATTCTTATTTTATGATCACAATCAGAGTCTTTAGGCACCAATACAGCAAAAATAAATAAAAAATGGCCAACCTATAATAAAATGACAACATTAACAGCCACGCTCTGCATAGCTCTTAAACACAGATTTCCATTAACAGATGGCATAATCTATGAAGACTTTGAATTCAACTGCTCTCATACTCAGGATGCTCAAATTAAAGATAAAACAATGGACTGAATAACTGCAAATCTACAAATGTTGCAATATTTGTTTGATGAGGAACTCAGTCTAAACTGTATTTAACATCAATTAAGAAGCCAGAAATTAAAATTGTTTTGGCCTCAGTTGCAAGGAAAACAGAAGGCTTCCTTTTTTAGCCAAAACATTTTGGATTATGTCTTTGTGCTGTAGTCACACAAAGCTCTTAATTCTGTAAAATGTTTTACAATACATTTCATATGAAAGACTATTCCAAATCAACTGATAACATACTAAACATTGGGGTTTTCTTTTGAGGGGGGAGGTTGTTTGGTTGATATGTTGGGATTTTTTTTCCCTTTTGGTTGATACAAAAATATGACATTGACTGGGCAGTAGGAACATAGCTGCAGTGTGCCAAGGCATGAAGTTTATATCCAGTCCCCCCCTGCATTGGATAAATCAGTGACTTCTGGAAGGAGAAAAAAAAAAAAATAAAAAAAAGACAGGCAGATGTCAAGTGGCGATTTATTTACCTATTACCTAAAGCCTGAATGGAATGCCAAGTGACAAACTCAGCCATCACATAACCAGTCCAGTAACTGCAAAAAGGACTGTATTTTATTGCTGAACTTTAGGAACTCCCAGCCATGCAACATATAGGCACTCATACACTGAAGGACACAATTCACAGGATTCAGCAACCTCAGTGAGGAGTCTGAAATAAGAGAGGACCTAAGAGGTCTTGCACTTTGACTTCAGCCCCTTTTTCTGTTGCAAGGACTCACTCTGTCGCAAACCTCTGTCTCCCTTTGCAAAGCTCAGACAAAGTCCCAAATCAGTCCTCGCCCAAGACAAAAACCAAGCAGCAATTAAGGATTTTAGCTGTATTAAAGTGTGGCTGCTGAACTCCATATTTTCATGACTTCAGTGTACTGGAAACATCTTTTTTGATTTCAGTACTATTAAATATTTTCACTCATCTGTCTGAATTTTTAAAAGCATGAACTATGCTTAGCAACAGATTGTGATAGATGTGTTTTGACATGAGATTGTCTAGGAAAACTATACTGAATGCTATTTCAGCAAGAATGTGACAGACTGTTCCAGCTGACATACAGTGTCCAAAAAGCCATCACCAAATGTATCTACCTACACTCACATATGGAACACTTAGTTTTTGACTGACTATTGTTATGTGAATGAATAGGTGAAATAGACCCTGGGCAAGATTCAGAAGGCTTTTTCCTATGGAATGCCAACCTCTGTATTTCTTATAGTGCTCTCCCTGGTTTGTCAAGTCATGAAGGCAAGTCACTAAGATCTTTTGGAGCGACACACTAAGTACGCACTCAGAGGGACAACAGCACAGACCTGTTGACTGGCTCACTGTGCCCTGTTAGTTGCTGCCATAGCAAATGCACCACAGAACCCCATTCCTAACCAGGAGGGAGCCCACCTGAGGAGTGCCTCAGTTTTTGCCTGCTTAGAATCTTTTTGACAACTTTTCTGTGTTTTAACACAAACATCTTTTGATTTCCATCCAATTATCACTGGTGAGTTTAGAAACATTTATTGATGTGCTTATGCTTGAACACTTTCAGAACATGAACAGCTTTCTTCTCTTCCTGATGGCTACCACTATTTCTATCCCAGGATACATAGGGAGCAATTGGATCCGTCTCTCCCTCAGCTGCCTTCTCCTTATTCTAAGCATATAAATATTATTATTTTCTCATTTACTAGGTTCTCTGCTTTCCCTCAACTTTTATCTAAAGACTTAATCATTCTTGATCATGACTCACTGAAGTTATCAAAATATAAAGTTTTTATTCTGTGGTGGAGTAACATAGAATAGACCTCAATGAACTTTTTTTTAAAAAAAACCCAGCTCTATCACATTTCTAACTCATTGTCACCAATGGTGATACCTGTGGGTTTTGCTCTTCTTCAGCTAGTTCCAGCTGCTGAGTTCTTAGAACTAGTTGTTATTAGATTCTATACACCCGATTTCCCCTTTCTTTTGTATTGAGTTTCAGCTCCTTTCTATTATACCAGTTCTCAAGGTCATTTTATTCTTTCTGGAAAATATCATGTTCCTCCCTATATTGATGATAGCTCCTAATATGTATTATCAAAGAATTTTGAGAGCACATGCTTTTTTCTGTGTGCAAAATCACCAGTGAAACCAGATAAAACCTAAAATTGCTCCTGAGGGATAGCCTTCTACCTTCTCTCCCCACCCTAGTAATTCTCCTTACACTATAATCCATGCAGCCTTCACTTCAGTTAGTTTCTTTCAAAACTGTTGTCTGAATACTCACAGTACCAATTTAATCATTTTTATGGGTCACCATCTCAAATACTTGATCTAATCTGGAGCAATTAATCTACCCTTAACTAATAAAGAAATTACCAAAATATTGTTAATTTTGTCTTGTTTAACTTACCTTTGAGAAGACACAGTTGCTCTCTAGTCCACTGCCTTTTCCATGTGGTTGATAACTCTGACCTTTAAAAAAAGCCCTCAGGCAGGTATCAGGGGTTTTAAATACTAAGGTATAATTGCCCCAGTCACCTCCATCTACTTTCTTAAAATTAGAGACATTATATTGACTATTTATCTGTCAAAACTATTATAAACTACCAGACCATGAAATTTTACTCTTGGACTTATAAAAATATCATCTAAATTTACAGTGTTTCTGAAGTGTGAATGGATCAGGGCCAGTTGTTTTGAAGCCTGCAGTACTCCTAGTACCCACTAACTTAACTGTGCATGGTATCACTAAATGAAGGGCTTATGCTGGTTATCTATAAGGCCTAGGAAGAATATTTCGCTATCCTGATGAATAACTTGGTCTCAGAGTTGAAGTCATTTACTGAAATGTTGGAGATTGTCCACAGCTGGAAATATACTGTTCAATGATACCAACAAACTTCTCCAGCTCCCCGTTACTGCAGTGTACTCTTTGGGCTTAAACTCATTTTCACATTTGGGCTCAGAAGGGACTTCTCTACAACAAATTGCCTGAACCATTACCCTCTTTTGCCTTAAGTCAATGCAGCTGTTGGACTCACCTGGTTGGATGTCCTCCTGGCAGTTCTTTGACACCACATCACATAATGTGTGCTCTTCTTCCCCAGTGCTTTCAGTGGGCCCTGGTAGGTTTTGAGGCTTCTTTATTGAAGCTTAAGGTTTTTAGTGAGTTGGTGGCATAAAGTAGATGATTTGCACGCTGCTCTGGATTAAATGTCTGTTGTATGGAATAGTGATCCATCACATCCTGTCTCATGGAGCAGAACTGAAGAACTTCTCAAGTATTTACTGCAGCTGTGAAGTTCCTGACAGTTAGCTGGATGTGGATATCAATAAAACATGAAAGGCCACTTTTTTCATACTGCTTTTTATATCTTTGTAAAGGAGATGAAAATAGCTCTCACTTTTCTTCCAAGGATTCACTTGCCATGCAAAATACCCCAGAGAACAGAGAATCTTACACAGATAGGGAGAAGGCTTAACTGTGGCATCAGCCAACAAGATTGGTTTCAGTGGTTGCCATTTAAAGCAACCAATACCGTAATGAGGGGCACAGTGCAAAACTCCAGCCACACGCATGGTTAGATTATACCACTCAAGGGAATAAAGAGGTACTATATTACATACCCATCCTATACACCCCGTAAGTGGGTGTGGGGGTTGTTTTTTCCCTTTTTAATGCTCCTTGCAGTGTCCCATCCTGGTGGGGGAGTCACAAAACACGATTCAGGAGAGGGATGGGAAGGAAATAAGAGCTATGTGTATACAGAGAGACAATAAATGTACAGACATTTGTCTGACCAACTGACTACATGAAGGTTAATGTGGGACTAATTGGATAAAGAGCTACAGCTGTTTCCATCTCCTTTCTAAAACTATAAAAACAGTAGAAGAAAGAAACAAGCCTTTTCACTTCAATTGACACCTACATTTCAGCAAGCTGGTAGGACTTAAGCAACTGCAGGAAGTAAAAAAAAAAAAAAAAGTGACCCAACTTGAGACTCATTACATATTTGTATTTTTTTGTTCTCAGGTGCTCCTTCTGGGTACCAAAACTTACCTTCATGGCTTTATTCTGATGGGTGAAAGACATTCAGGCTGTAGTTTGACTGGCGATAATGCCATGGACAAGACTATATTGAAAATATGTCTGAAAGACATGGAGGTGGGGGGCATCATCCTGCAAACTGAAGCACTTGTAAAAAATCCTCCGATCTGGATTTTTTTCAAATTGACATCCTGTATGTTATAAATATGACAGAATGACCATACTAGGAACCTGTGTGGGTGCTGCCACTCCCCATTGAGCCACCAGGCAGTTTTGAGGGAGTTATAACAGGCTGCAGTAAAGGTATAGTTTTGCCCATATGCTATCATCTCCTACTTTTTTGTGGCCGAAAAGAATGTCTGCACTTGGCAGATTGTGTTTTGAGTAGCCAATTTTCATCTGATACACGTGTCAATGAGAACTGTTCCCATGGCAAATGTCAGCCATCAGTCTCAAGCAGAGGAAGGGCTGAAGTTGTTAGCAAATGCTGCAGGCATTTGTAGTGAGAAAATGCTTTATGTTTTTTATCCTTTTTTTCTCTATTGCCTTTGCACTCAGAAATGCATAGCTCTTGTTACTGAACATAAGAAATAACATTTACATTTAATTAAACCATTGAAAAATCCCAAAAGATGAACATTTCAGGAAACTGTGGAAGACTAAAGAGCTGTCTGTGTCATAAAACTCTGAGTAGATTAGGTAAAGAGCACTGTAGTATACATATGCTCTCTATTCATAATATATTATTATTACTATGGCACTGCTGCTTTAAATTTTTTACTCTATTTATTGACTATGATCAAATGATCCAACAGGGGGCTTGATGAATACCGGTTTCTTGGGTGCATATTTGAACTTATGTATTCTGTTCGTTAATATGAGAGATGGAACTATGAATAAAGAAACATAGAAGAAAAATCAAATAGTAATGATAAATAAAAAATGTGGACATCATTTCTGGAGACCTGTGTGTTGATGCTGTGATATCTTGGCTGGTATGAACAAACATGAATGCATGGATTCCCAAGGAAAATTTTTGCGTCCTGTTATTGAGTGCTCAGTACCTATGGGTGTCAAGTATTAAATTTCTGTTGTGAACAGCAGAAATGTCAGTGTGCTGACACTGTGACTAGTGTGAAGACCATTGCTACAAAGCCACTGAAGCACCTAAGCCAAAGAAAGTCTTCTGGGTTCCTTCTCATCATCTTTCTCACCAAAATTATTTTTTAAGTTAAGATCTCATGACCTTCAAGGTCCCTATCCCGGAACTCTTGAATGCCCCATCTTGATAATGCCTCACAAGTTCCATATAAGAACATTGCACAAAGAAAAGGGGTCGTACTAGTTTACTAGTTTCTTTACATTGATTCTTTTGTCTCTTCTTACTTCACCATCCAAGCATCATCCCAGCATGAAGCTGATCACAGGAACTAGACAGCCACTTACCATTTCTCAGGCTCAGCCAAGTTTCTTTATCAATATGTCAATACTGAATCTGAGTTGAATGACACCCAAATGCAGTACACAGCATGACTTCAAAAGGCCTCAGGTACTCAGGGTGAAAAAATTGCCTCTACTGAAGTCAAAGATCTTTGCAACTGTTTTCAGGAGTCCCAAGGTTAAGAGCATTATGGTTTTCACAGCATTCTTAAATTTGGTCTGGAGCACAGACTCTTTCAGCCCCTGACATTTCAGATGAGGCTACGTAATAACGATCCTCCAGATAGTTACATTAACTCCTAAATGGTCCTGAAATTTAATAAACCTGTAGGTGTGAGAGGGCATAAATCTCTTGTCCTTAGCTAAACCCTTAACTGTGTGTTTGAGATTTCAACTAGTTTAAGATAAGATGTATCAGTTTTACTATTTCTTTCAGTCATGCACTGAATCCCACCACAGAATTTTCTGTATGATTCACTGGTAATGAAGTAATGGAACTTACAGATAAACAATGAGAACAGGGGAAGACGTGATGTAAAACAAATCTGTAATATTTTACATAGCATAGGCTCATATTTTCACACGCATCTAGGTAAATAGGAAGCCCATTGTCATTTTCTTGTGAGCTCTAGGTGCTTAGAGCCCTGAAGACTGAACTGTGCTCAAGTCAATTTTAAAAATGGAAATTCAGACACCTATGTTAATAAAAAGAACAGGTTCCTTATAAAATGGTTTAGGCTTCCGACTTCACGTTTTCAGAGAGATTTGTGCAGCCAAGAAATGCTGCACAAGAATATTGTAATCGTGAAGAAACCTTTTCAGGTCTTCCTTCTCAGAGTTGGTCTTATGTTCATAAAATGACATTTATTTTTGCAAAAAAATGAGAGATATTAAGATCAAAATTCCCCAAGAGGTTTTGTAGAGACTCTAAAAACTATGTCTTCACTGGGAGCAGAAGGCAGAAGCAGGGGTTCCTAAGAAGAATGATTTCAGCTTTCAGGGAATATTGGGCCAATGCCTACTGTATCTTTGGGGATTAGAATAGAAGTGACAAAGGACAGGTCCATTCAATTATGCTATTCCTGGTATAACTGGAAGATAATGTGTGTGAGACATTAAATCTACCCATAGCATCTTTACATTGATTCAGCTTCTAAAAAGTCTTTTCAACTTTTAAATTACAGAGCCAATTGTAAAATTCCAGTACTAAAATGACAGATGTAATTCTTCTAGTTATATTAACTTTATTTAGCTACTCTTAATTTTATATAACTTTAATTTATCTTAAGGATGTATACTTTTCAAATACAATATTAATTTTTTTTTCATTTTAGATAATCATATTTATACCATTTGCTTACTGACCTCTCACATCAGCTCTTACAGCAACTTTCAAGAATGTAACTGATTTCATGGTTCAGAGCAATGCCGATCCTTCAGAACAAAGGTTTGAAGCCAGAGATAGTTGGAAATTTGCAGATAGTGTAAAAATATAAATATATATCTCCCTTCCACAAAAATACCATCTCTTGGGGTCAGAACAGAATAGTCATTTTTTAACAGTTTGTATAGAATTTAAGAAAACATCCCTGAACCTATTTGTTTTTCTGAGTTTATACCCAGCTATTTCCCTGCAGGCTGATTTCACACTGTTATTCCAGTGAGTGACTGTGTCTTCGATGAAGTGACCTGTTTCCTTGTGCTTTAGGCTTCCTCTTGGCCCTGGAGGGTTGCTGTAATATGAAATACGATGACACATTTTTCTTTTATAGTGCTCTCCATGTTGGATATATTGACAAGTAGGTGTAAAGTGTCTTCTGTTTGCTAGCTCCTTTGTCAGCTGCTGTGGACATACCCTTTACTGGAAACTCCCCTTGCCCAATCAGATTGCTGTGCCAGTATTTTCTGTGACATATGTATAATAAAACTGTTGTGCTGACATCCCGGGTATGTCGACTTGTTACTGACCAAGAGTGGGGTGGAACAGCAAGGCACAGAAAATCCACTATACATTCTAACATTTAGGCTTTATCCTTTATTAGGTAGTGAGTAAGAGACATAAAAAGAACTGAGTTTGTTGTTTACAGCTGAAATTTAAGAGACTTGTGTGAACAAAAACTTGTTCCATAGAGCACTGTGACAAAAGAGGTCCAAGAAAAGTGAAGGTGTCATTGCAAATTAGCTGATGTAAGTAGTTGGAATGACACACACTATTTCTAGCAGAACTTGTATTAACTCTGCCCTTAGTACTGTGCCTCCATACATGCCACAGGCCACATTTTGGCAAGGATCAGGCTGTTGATTTTGATGGCATCACAACAACATGGCAGGATGTACAGCAGGTGTCCATGCACCAGAAGGCCGTGCATTAGAGCCTACAGGATATTTATGGGTCTCCCCTTTTCCCATCTGCGTGTTTTTTCATGGGGAAAAGATTGCCTGCCCAGACCTTCTCCCTTCCCAAAACACCAGTCCTCCTCTGCTCTTACTTACACAGGCTATTACAAAAGGCTCTGGAGATAAATGGTGGTTCATGGAACACAGCTTGAAAACTGGCACCCTATTCAATGAAGAATCTGAACACAGCTGGCAATGGCACTACATCTGCAAAAAGATGGAAGGTTGAATCAGGCTTAAAAGACCAAGGCCAATGTTTTGCAAAGATGAGTTGAACCTTACTATGCTATATTGATGTACCCAAATAAAGGAAACATTTTCTAAATTGTTAGGCGCAGGTTTTGAAGGCTGGCCTGTTTACTGCCTCTTTACTGGGAGCTGTAGAGTAGGGAGCCCTTTTAAATGCCAGCCCCTAGTTATGTAGGTGCCAAAACTTGGATTCAGGAACTTACACATACTCTTCTTATTTTGGAAATTGGGCCAAAGCAATCCAGCTAGTAACCAGCCCTGAAATCACCATCACGTTTTTCATGGCTACATAGGAGTGAATTAAATATAACCGAAAGCCCATTTCATTTCAAGGCACAAACGTTTGCAAATAAATTGGATGAAATACGAATACATAATATAGAACTTATTTTAATACTTCTAGATAAATAAATGCATCTCTTTGGAATTCTTTGGACACAGATATCCATGGAACCTCTTCTCTCTTTTTATATATATCTTTTTTTTATAAAATCTAAATGCAGAGAGGTTTAAAAAATGGCAAATACCAATGTATATGGAAGGCTTACCGATGAACTGCAAGTCAAAAGTGCTGTATATTCCCATCCTCTGTATCTTCCAACTGTCCATATTAACCACAGGCAGTATTATATAGCAACCACATGGTCAATATTTTGCATTACTACCTTGTAATAAAATCTTTCAAATCATTTCCCCATCTAAAGTTAAATTACGTTTTTAAACTTTATTCCTCCTAAATGTATGGTAGGCATTTCACTTAGCTACACATCAGAGTGGTCGCATGTGACTCAGCAGCGCACTCCATAATATTAATAGATACTTTTCAGCTCCCTATGGGAAAAAGCAGGCAGCAAGAATCAGATTCAAGAAGTCTATTTTTTTCTCTGCTGTTTGTTACTTACCACTTAATGACCCACATGTGAAACTCAATGGTTATATAATTATCTTTATATAGTAGATTTTCTGTTTATAAGTTATTTTTCTTACTCTAACATATATACAATATATCTATATATACCCCTGATAAATCTTACTTTAAAGGGACACAGTCAACCCCTTTAAGCCTCACAGTAAACTTATAAGGCTTTAAGCTGTCCATACATAAAGGTCAGCTACCAAATTCAAGGGTCCCTTCAGATCCTAAAGGTTGTATTTGTTCCAAGCCCACAATGTGCAGTTATCTTGTAACATGTATCTCATGTGTTGCTGTTTACATTTTATAGGTATATTAAGACATTTTATATCACATCAGTAGGAAATAAAACAAGATAATAAATCTGTTTCTAAGACTAGGCCTATCGCAAAAAATGTTACCTGTATCTACAGACACTCCCACTGGTGTGATATAAAAAGAATATGTGCCATTCTTGGGATGAAATTCTGGCTACATTGCAGTCAGGAGGAACTTTACACTGACTTAAATGGGGCCAGGATTTCTCTCCTGCTTTTCATTTGCTAGTTATGACTATGCGTAACCCATTTGTGTCTTCCCTCTGCTCAACACTAAAGTGTTCAGGCCTGTTTCATGACAAGAGTGTATTTTTTGCTGTCCGCTGGCTTGCCCTAGACATTGATCTATCCTATATGTATTACATCTTTAGAATATACACACACTGTACACACACGTTCTCCATTAAATAAAAGTTTGATCCATTCTGTGTACAGCATCTGGATTTCTTTCCCCCCGCTAAATATTCTTTATCGTTTACTTTGTCCTAAACATAGACTATCTTCATGCCCATTCTTCTACAGGTGAGGAAAACAATTTTTGCTCACCAGGAACAGCTCCACATTATTGTCATCAGTTTTGACTACTTACCGAAGTGACAGAATTTGTTCACTTTATCTTTTGCAACTCAGTTAGAAACCTAGTGGCATAGATAGAGACACAATACTACTGTTTTACAAGACATCTATTGTATCTACTTTTGTTCAGATAAATACCCAGTAACTGCTTATTTGGCAGGAGGATTGGTAAGGGTACTACTATTCACAGTGTTTTTTCTTCTTCTTCTTTAATCTACAGAATAAAGTATTTTATGTACATTGGAACCAGTTAATGCCCTTTAGACAAATTTGTAAGTTGTTTCATAAAGCAGGAAAGACATTGCAGGGAAATATGTGCCAAAAAGCACAGTCAAAAGGCTTCATTAGTTTTATATATCACTACAAGTCAATGCTGGAGATCAGTTCTAAAACGATCAATACTCAAGAGGAATGTTCTCATCTGGAGAAAATACTGCCCATTCCTCCTTTTAGAATTTGTTCAGTTCTCTATCAAAAGTCCTGGCTCTTCATATATACTTTAAACTATAAATAAACACTGCATAGTTCAATGTTCTTCATTTTCTTTTTTTGTTTGTTTGTTTGTTTGTTTTGATTTGAAAAATTATTGCAGTACAATTAATTCCTGTTTGGAGTTCAGTAAGGAGCAAACAGCACAGGAGTATGGGTGGTCCGTATAGGCCCTGGAGCTGGTCGTAGGAGTGCTGGAGGAAGTGCTGAAGTCTGGAAAAGGGTGGCTGCTGGGGCTGTGCGAAGACTGAAGGGGGAATTCACAGCCACAGCAGCAGCTGCTGCTGCAGCTGCTAGCGGATTTGGTAAGATTCGTGGAGCCATCGGCTTTGAAGGTTCCTTTGAAAATACTAATTTTACCTGTGGGGAAGAGAGAAAACAAACAAACAGAGAGACATAATTTGTTCATATTAGCTACACGACAGGAAGCTTGACTTAAGATTATAAGTGCAAAATCAAGTAGGAGAGGCCTCGTAGTGGCTACTGACTCTATGAGCTGCAGGGTTGTGACAGGCGATACGATCTCGCGCATTGGACAAGGGTGAGCAGGATTTGGTCATGGTCAAAGACTTTCAATGTCCTCTTGATGGTGGGCTCATGCCTTATCACTGAGACTTATAATTTAATCTGAGATTAGAAATCAAAGCAAACCTAAAAAAGGGCTGGGCAATCTGTACCAAAGTAAAGGTGCATGTCCCCTGCAAGAATTAAATAAAGAAGAATTAGCCATCAATTAAAAGACCTCTATCTGGCCAGCTTTATGATAGGGATCAGAGCAGAATTAAAACATATCCTATTCCCTGGTCTGGCTAAGAAGGTGCTTTTGTTTTTATCATTAGGATGCAAGGTCTACTTAAGATCTCCTGTTAGCTCCTCTTTAGTAGCTTCTGCCTCTAACAACAGATAATTTGGAAAACTCCTCAGTTAGAGTTTCCAAAAAGACAAAAAATAAGCTGAAGCCTACCTCAGACTGATTGATAATACTCACAGAAGTCCATTATTATTTAAGAGAACTTACATTTAGTATGCATACAAATGAACATCAGAGTAGTTTATATAGTTTTCTCCAGATTTCAGTGCAATTTCAAGTTTCTAATAAGAAGCTAGGAGCCTGAATACCTTTGTTGTTCTGGTTTCGTAACTCTGAGACAAGAATAGAAACCTCATCCACTAACAAAGAAAAGTTCCCATTGGCTTTGATGGACTTCGGGTGGGTCTGTGTCCTGGTATGACCTGAGGCCCTTTGCAAAGAACATAAACCTGAGTATGTGGCATTGAACATATGAATATGAATACATGTACCATGATGTGGTACATCTCAGTGTGAGTACAGACACTTCTCACTTGCAGGGAAACAAAATTTCTCATCCTTGAATTGAAAGGGGCTTTCAAATAATTAACTTGCACTATATATCAGTCTGATACTTTCCACTCAACAGCACGTTGGTGAGTGAATAGTCAGAAAGTAAGGACAGGAGTACTCTGCCATGAACCACCACAGTAAGTTTCATCATTACACTATCACCATATTCCAAAAAAATCTGTTGGTTCTTTACCAGCCAGATGGATACAGGATTTTGACTTTTTTTTAATACCCATTGGCAACTCTGCTGGCCTCAAGGTCCTTGAAAGCTCTGGGAGAGATACTCAGAGGAGACCAGATTCTGCAATTCTTTTAATGGAGGACATAATGGATGCTAGATACAAAACTCCTCATGGTGCCTATGAAAAGCAATGATACCATCTTTTCCTTGATCAGTGTTTCGCTCACTGGTCCAAGCTGTCTTCTTCTCTTGCTGAGTATTTGACTTTTTCCTCCTTCCTTACATTTTTTTAGTAAATACTTTTTTTCAGCCTTGTTTAGAACAGACAAGAAAAAAAAAACCTCAAAAAAAGAAACCTCAAAAAAACCTTCCAAAAACCCCTGAGTACAAAGTACAAAAAAAAAATAAACCCACCCAGCCCAAAACAACAGGGCTCTGACAGTGGTCTAGAATTCCAAGTGTTTTTCATAAGAGCTATTTTGTTGCAGAAAGTTTGGACTATCAAGCACTTAATAACCTCTTTCTCTCCACTACAGTATTTTATACATGCTGGGCATTTGTGGCTTGAAGAAATATCAAGTCAGTCCCAACATTACAAGATTTCTTAAACTCTGAAATAGTACTGTGGGAATTCATAAAGCTTCTATCTCTGAAGCATGCAAAACTAGACTAGACAAAGCAGTACAAATGGTATTGAAAGCATGGCAATGGAATGTGTTTGGTCTAGCAAAGCTATGAAAATGTAGTATGTCCTTTTTCTAACTTCTGTAGAAATAAACTGTATTATGTTTAGACATTTTTTGTCATGAAGAACGAAGATCTTATGTGATTTACACTGACTGTGATGCTGCGATCTTGCCATTCTTGGAGGAATCAGGAACTTCTCATGAAGTTGGCTTTTCAGTTTATTTATCAATATGGTTCTGATTTCGATAGCTGCAAAACCAGTACTATTTAGTGTGTACAGCACGTTGCACCTTCATTTCAAACCTCTCTGCAAGTACTAATTAACACACAGGTCAACATTAAGAGTAAAGTAGTCATTATTCGTTTCCTTTCCAATGAAGTAAACTAAGGGACTGTAAACGACTTGAAAAATTAACAGAGAGTAAAGAAAAAGTCTACAGCTCATCAAAAACATTTACATTCAAAGTAAAATTAGCACATCTTTGGCTTGTTGCTATGCCATTCTGCATTTCAAGTGACAGCAATTTGGGTATTTTTTTCTATTCAAAACCAAAAAGACTAAATGGAGAACTGCTCTTATCCTTTCTCAGCGTAGCCTCTGTTCTACTCGTTCTTGAACCCCCTTTGCCTCTTTGCTCAGCTCTGGCCTGACTTGTATATGGTGAGCAATTGGGAGCAAGAGGGCAGGAAAAGGACCTATTGCCTTTATTTTCCTATGCAGTGACTAAACAGCCTTGATCCTTGGGTGGAGTTCTCAGAAATCACCATTACATGAATGGGCAAATAGAGAACTGTGCACAACAGCAACAGTAATGTAGTAATTATTTTCACCCCCTGGGAAACAATGAATTTCCTAAAGGAATAATAATCCTGTCAGAGAGGCTATAGTGATTCCATATCCCAGTTACATCATTTCTATTCCTTTCAGTATAGCTTATATGTATTGGAGACCTTGGTCTTCCTGATGGATTACTGAAAAACACTATGGGGCTATTTCCCTGCTAGTGGATCTACCAGAATGGTGCACTGCATTATGCTACAACATCTAAGAAAGCTCCTACACAACTGAATTGTGTGTGAATATACCTATCATGAGGGCTGCCCCAACAAGGACACGCTTTCTGAGCTTTAACTGAACTTAAAGAGAATTGGGTTTTCACAGAAAAAAAGCTCCATATACCGCATCCATTAGAGAAGATGGTCAACAATAACGGGCTAATCTATGAGGCCAATGAATCAACATCTTCCCCCTGCCAAAACCATCTATAAACCCTTACAAAACACCACAGCACATAAAACAATCGTGCAGTTTATCTGATGGAGACAAATGTCAGATGTTTCACTACCCCACCCACAACACAAGCTGTTTCTTAACTAATGGCAGGATCCTAGCTGGGTTTTTTATTAAAAAGCGAACCTTTTTCTCAGCTTTTAAAGCTAGAAAAAACTGTGTTTCAGATAGTTTTTCCTGGCAGTTGAAAATGTGACAAGAACCATCCTGAAACTGAGTGGAATGAAATGAGAGATGGATTTTTTTATTTGTTTCAATTGTTACCTGAATAATTTTCTAAATAAAGATAGAATAAAACTTTTATATTTTATTTAGTCATTTCATCACTATTGTCCTTCGTGAAAACTGGAAGAATCCTGTTTGACATCTGGATCCTTCTTTCATCTGTTGCTCTCTAATGACCTTTGAAACAATCTTCTTTTCTGAGGTTATTCAGAGTAGCTACAAAAAACAAGGACCCTTGGGTTGTAGTTCACACCCATCAAAAAAGTCCCTTGTGGGTTTCCATGGGCTCATTCATACACTCGTATACTCCCATTGCTTACACTATTCCTCTAATTTTAAACATTTTTCCACTTATATTTTCTAAAAAAACCTGCTCAGCAGGGTTAAAGTAAAATTAAAATAAAAAAGTGATTGGCTTACCCCTAGAGGATGTGTTCCCTTTTGGAGTTTGTTGTAAGGGCTGTATTTAGGTTTAGGCGGCTTCCCAGCAGCTCTGTCTTTGTGCCTTCTACTGCTTATGTGCTGTTAAAATACATTTAGGGGAAAAAAAAAAAAGAAGAGTGATATTTCCTCAATAAATAATTTCAGGTTCTGCTTTACACAAGGGTGCTCAAATATGGAATGTGACTGCTCTCCACAACAGCATTACTTTGACTAATTCAATAACGAATGGGAATAGGGTCTGTTCCAATTTAAATGATTCTTTGTGCATCACATACTGGGACTGTGATTTTCCACAGTGCCCCGTTCAACTCTGCTTCCACTGTAGTTAATTATTTTCCTACCTTTGTTAACTTCAACAGGACCTTGTCACGGTTCAGCCCCGGCTGGCAACTAAACAGCATCAGGTCCAAGATAGAAGCCTTGAAAAATTCCTCCCTATCTCTGCAAAGCACCCATCAAATTCAATCCACTGCTGATAGAAAGTTTTGGAAGAATATTAGATAGTAGAGCATCCCTTTTGGGGACGGACAGGGTGTGGGGAAGGTCACAACATTGTTTAAATTCTTAAGCCTAGACATCCTTTTAAGATTTCAGCTGAAAGATGGTGAAAAACCCCCACAAAATCCATTATCTTCTTTATAAAATCTATGAGATTTTACCAGATCCTTCTACACAGACTTTATTGCAGTATTGGGTGTAAGAGACCTTTTTCAGAACTATATTTTTACTTTGATTTTCATTCTCAAGAGAGTTCTCACAAAAAAAGACAAAGAACTGGACATTTTTTTCCTGAAAGCAGAAGTATTGCTATTGTCCATTACAGAATTTATCTTCATTCTGGTGAAGTTCCTTAACACGTATTTAATTCCAAAAGGCATATGGAATGAAACTAAGTGTTTTTCAGAACAAAGGCTTTGTTCATCTGAAGAATGACTGAACATAACTTAGTGTAATTGCAATTTAGAGGTCATGCTTCTCAGTTACAGAGTAAAACTGATGGAAAAGTATTACAAATCCTCTCCATCCTGCATTTCTAAGCAGGTAATTCAATGTTTTGTCAAAATACTCGCTGCACCTACCTCCACATCTTTGTCAAGGCAAATATCATGCAGTACACTAAATGGCAGGGCTTATTAGCTCATGACAATTACAGTAGTCTAAAGACAGTTGTAACATGTTGCAGCTCACAGCTTCTGTAACTCTTTCAGACATATATTTAATCAAGAGCTTTTGAGAAAATATATTCTGTGCCAGGGAAAATCATATCCAAAACAAAACATACTGCATGAAAGACAAGTACAAAGGGCAAAACCTGTAAGCTCCATTTGGATGTGAACTGTTAGACTGACACATGCTGGGAGTTGGTACTTTATCACCATGAAAACAAAGAACAGCCAAGGATTCACACTCTGCAAGCTAGCTGAGTACCTGTTTCAGTTGTGTCTCAGAGTTTACGTGCACATCACATATTTCACAGTGAAATGTTTTGTTCTGAAGGCCTGTGTTTCCTTTATTCACAGGTCCTTTGCCTTTTACGCCTGCCCGGGGAAAGGCTTTTATGGTTCCACTTCCATTCCGAGCTTCCAGCATAGTTTTGTGCTTAGTCCCTGGAGACATTAGAAATGGGAAACAGAAACAACTTTGGCAATTCGGTTGCATTCATTCTTTCATTTTCTTTTTAAAAGAAAACCATATGAACCTCAGCTTGGTGCTACATGCTATCCTTGGAATATGCCTGTATTTGTCTGTATCAGATTCATACCAATGTAACAATATTTCACATCCGATATTTAATTATTAAATTACATATCTGTAGGTAATGCATGAGAATAAAGGAGCCACACCAGTAAGTAGTGGCACAATCAGGTATCCTGATGTGAAGTTAAATGGGTGTGACTTTTCTCATTAACTCCTGCTGCTAATAAGACCTGAATTGTAGTTGCAAGGGAAGAGTAATTCAGCTATTAAAGATGTAGTTGGCTTTGATTTGTAGTCTTCCTGAATGCATTGGCAAACAGTATGCATTAGGTAGCTTACACTTAGATCTGTAATTAACTAATTAGTCTCCAAATCAAAAAGGGGCAGAGGTTCCTGGCAGCAACCTATGGATCCTTAGTGTCCTGAACAGAAACCAAAATGTGTGAGAAACATACATGGGAGAAAAATGCATTTGCATTTTTTATACAAAATAAAGATCGGATAGAAAATAATAGTGTCCTGTTGCTTTACCTTTATTCAACCGAACAATTCCTCATGCTGTTGACGTCCATGCAGGTAGTCTGTATGATAACAGACTCCTGCCATGTACAGCATTAGTGTTCCACTGATAATTGTTGTATGCACCCACATGTACACTTTTACAAGCATGTATGTGTGTGACCACACACACAGTTTATCAGCATAGACAGCAAAAACTTGGAGTGTTGTGTTTAAACCTTCAGAATAATGTTTTGGCTCTCATCTGTATCAGAAAAATGTTTAGAGTCTATCCCTCATATGAAGTTAAATGGGTACAGCTTTATGAACTTAAATTTTCACCAGTTGAAGATCTGGCAAAGAGCAAACACAGAATTTAAAACTGATTAGGCTTTGTTTCTTATTAATACCAACAAATTATAATTTCCTTTTTAATTTGAGTAGATTCTATAGACATGCCAAAGTGGTTTCTTTTTTATTACATCATAAAACCATTGATCATCTTGCTGTAGGTATATCATCACTGTCTCTATGTTTCAAACCTAAGGTTCCCTGCCTTCTCTGTCACCTAGCTGCGTTTACCCTGCTGACAGGTAACCCCTGACATGCAAAATCAGGAGTTCTTCTGTAAGACTGTTGTTACAGGTGGTCATTGTCACCATATTAAATCCCAAGATCTTTTAACTCTGCTCACCACAAAGCCAATCAATAAGATGCTTAAAATAGTGACTGTGAATGATGCCTAGCTACTACTGGAGCTTACCATTGCTACTAGCTCTAATAACAAGAAAGGGCTCAAAAATGAGGAAAGATGGAGGTAAGCAATTACCCATTCAACTCTCATGAAGCAATTGCCATCAGCTGATGAAAACAAAGGAAAAATAGACATAATTTTAACAAGTTATTAACAGACAATATGGAGCTAAGAATTCTGACTCTCATCATAGAACTCTGATTCTTTCAGTCTTAATTTGTTAGATTTCAAATAAAACTAATGGCATTCATACTCAGTTTACTAGCTAGCACAAACAAAAGTATGCAAACTCTGAACACCAAAGGTAATGAAGCATGGGCTGTCATTTAGCTCTATAAGGTTCGGAAGTTGCAAAAGCTAAAATGTTAGAAAACGGGTAACTTGCATGCAATAAAATTCCTTCTTCCTCCTTTATGAAAGCCTCTTTGCCTGTCATTGTTATTCTTTAATAGTTAATGAATTCCATGTAATTGCCAGTTTTCTGCCACCTCTTTGTCCCCTGCTGCAAGAGATCTAATCTATTCAGGGAAAGATAATTGCAGAGCTCTTGAGACAGAAGGAAAAAAGGAAGAAAGCAAGCACTGCTCCATCTCACCACTGTTGTGCGCCTCCAGCTGCGAGGCAGAGTTGACAGCGACTTTGCATAGTGAACAGTACAGCAGTCTTTTTGCTTTTTCTTCCTCAGTCTCAACGGAAGGGCATGTGGTGCTGCTAGTGGCTGTCGTGGGGATTTTCTCCACTTTAGAGGTGATTTCTGTTGTCATAACACTGCTCTTCCGGATTTCCACGGTTGTCGTCGTTGATATTGCTGGTGTCCCTGTGGTAACGTCTGTGGGTAAAGAGAGGAGATGGAAGGAAACAAAAAAAAGAAAAAGAAAGGTTGTGACCTTTGGCATTTGCTTGTTTGCATCCTAATGCTGCAACCACACAGAGAGCTGGATCGTGCTGGTGATGGTTTGACTAATGGTAATGAACTAAATCTGACCTTATTCTTTGTATTTTGTGTAGTTACAAAATACAGTACTCCCATTTATCAAAATGCCACATATTCCGTCTCCTGCATTCTGCTAACACCCAGTAAATACAGAATTCATAAACTGAAAAGACAGGTCATTAAGTCTGTACTGTACAACTCAGAGATAATCCACTAAAGAGGTTGTGTAAATTACCAGTACAATAGACAGTTAAAATTTATATGCAGCACTTCAGATGCATAAACTGCCGTAGTACTGCATAATACTTACGCTGATTGAGTAACCAAGCTAATGTTTTAACATTCTGTACTAATAAAACTAAAATGAAAATAATCGTATGTTCTTGATATCTGATGAAATAAAATGTTAAATTGATACTTCATTTGATATTAGCCAAAACTAATGTTAAATGATTGAAGGTAATTATTACAACACAGTATACATTTATCTATGCATTACATACTAACATTACATACTAATAATAGTAATTAAACATACAACATTCTATATCTGAGACCTACACAAACACTAATAAGATTTCTGTTCTGTTTATTAGTGGTATGTTTGGAAAAACTGTAAGCATGTTATATAGCTGAATCTGGAAATCTAGTGCTTGCGTCTAAGAACTTGTGCTTTTTCTGTAGTTTTCAAATCCAAGAGACAGAAAATACACAATGTTATGGTGGTTTGAGTAATATATATGTGACATTTGGATATGGCAGTATCATTTGGTAGTTAAGCACTTAGCAGGGTAGAGGATGGTAAGATCCAGCACTGAGCCAGTGGAGAGGATGGTAAGTAAGGGACAGAAGGAGAGAAGGGACAGGAGCTGTTCTGCCTTTGCAGTGTTGTCATATTAAGCCTACTGAGTAGCAGCTTCCCCCATAAGAAATCTTAGTTACTTTTCTGAGATACTCCTGGAATTGAGGACTTTCCAACATAGCCAGCTTATTTTGGATTCATACATCCCTTTGTATTAGTGGCGCTCTACCTGTACTGTGCTTTATTAATTGCCATCTATTAGCATAGGCAAAATAAGAGTTTTTGGCTTATAGATCTCAATATGTGCTGTGATGCAGGAGGGACACAACTGATGCTGCAGAGGTGTGTTTCAGACTAAAACCGTTAAACAATTTCTTAATGATGAACACACCTATTACCTTAAAAGACAATTTCAAACTGGGAGCAAGTTCAAACACACTGGGAGACATGATTCAAAATAATTTTAATGCATTGGAGAAACAGTCTAGAAAATTAGATGCTTTTCAGTAAAGGCAATTGCAGGAATCCACACTCAGTAGGATTAACTATTAAATCTATATTAAATCATCTATTAAAACAGGATGAAGAACAGCCTCAGTATTGCTATTGCTTTTGTTTGTTTGATTGATTGATTGATTTTGGATTGGTTGGTTTGTTTCTTTTTCCAGAAAAAGCTTTCAGTAGCAAGTAACAAGATGAACACAGATGTCTTATATCATCATGTTATGAAAACGGTCCCCACCATATTGGAAGTGCAAAGTGAAAGATTTATGACTTATTTTTTTCTCCTCTAATCAGCACTGGAGGCCCTATGTCCAGCCTGGGGACTGCAACATCAAAAATTATCAATTACTTGCTTTGTAGTTAATCCAGCCGCAATACAAATGCAAACCAATAAGAGAAGGGTTGCAAGGGATAAGGCCAAAACAAATTAGAGGTTTAGAAAATATGGACGATGAATATAGAAGATGAAGGGTGAACACTGACAACATTTTTTGTATCTGTAGAAGGTAGCTAAAAGTAAGAGAATAAGCTCTTCTGCCTGATCCCTCCTAATAGGACAAGGACTACTGGATTGGAGCAAGAGAGGCTTAGATTAGACATCAGGAAATTCTTTCTAATATTAAAGCTTGTAAGGCCTGAGAATAGCCTGCCTCCAGAGATTCTAGAAATATTGCCTACTGGAGGACTTAGAACTGGCTAAACAAATATCTGCAACAGCAACCCAGGTATGAACGCCTTTCAGTCAGTGGGAATAGGACCCATCAAGCCCTATTAATTTCTATACATTGTGTATTTTGTAATGCCTCTACGTATTCTCCCAGAGGGTTTTTAAAAATTATTATTCATAAAACCAAGCAAGTAGTTTGTCATGTGGATATTCTACATATTGCCAGGCATTAAGGCATATAGCAAAAATAAAGTCCTGCTTACAGTCTAATTAAAGTGGTTTTTTTTCTGAGCATGAGTCTGGAGGTGGTTATATCCCAAAGGTACTGGGGATGTCATATATTGATCCAGAAGGAATGATGTTAACTTGCTGAACATTCTGTTCATATTTTTTTAACAGACCAACAATAATGTTTCAAAAGAAAAATATTATTTTGAAATATTAAGCCTTTTGTTGGGAAACTGATAAGCAAATGAAGCCTTTGTAGATCTGTCCACAAAATTATACATTTAACTAGTCACTCCTTTCCCATTCCAGAGAATCTGTGCCGATGTTGGCTTTCTTCAGTTGGAAGTTTCTGCAGTGAAATTATTTTCCTCAAAAGCCCACTCCCAGCAGTACATAACACTGCTTTTAAAACTTCAGTTTCTCCATCCTGGTACTACTGGACTGTAGCAGGTCTAGGTAATATACTTTCCTGGTGAAAAGGAAGGCAGAGGGCAGATGGCATCAGGGAGAGGGAAGAAAAAGAAAAAGAAGACATTAACATTCTCTCAGGATTGATGGCAGTGTTGGTGCTCATTTGAATCTTGCAGGAAATTAGATATGTACATCAATCACCAGTGCCAGCTTTGCAGTGCAAGGGTCAGTTTTTTGCCCTAGGCAAAATATAGATCATAATTTCTTTATTTTCCATAGGAAAACCTGAGGCAATAACACACACAAAAAAAGTTAAATAACTGCAGATTTTATTCTACTTCAAATATCTGATCTCCTATATCTGTGTTGATGTAATATTTCACTATGTAATTACATATGAAAATACAATCAATTATGTCAGTCCTTTTGAGGGTATTTTGATATGCATGTGTGAAAGCAGCATTGCATATAAAAATTAAACTAAAAATGGTAAATGTCATCAGCAAATTCTTCAACAACAACAAAAAATCAGTTCGCTGCATATATTCTGCTCCTTCAAAAGGTGCCCTATATTAATACATGCTCCACGAACACAAATATATTGACATCAAAACATATACAAGAAAACACCATCCAAGTTCACCATGTAAAAACCATGACACATTTAAAGATGCAAAGCTGTTCCTCCTCATATCAAGTTTAGAATTATCTGCAGAAATTAAGGAGAAAACGTTCTAAAAGCTGTCAAGTAAGCTTACCAAGAAGGAATTCAAATCCTCTTCTCACCAGAACTTCTAACCTAACCAGCATGCATCTCTCTGAATGTATTACAGTGTTGCTGCCTGTACATAGTTCAGTACCCTAAATAAAGGGTACAGCATTAAAGGTATAAGGGATTAAAACAAACAAACCAACAAAACAAACAAACAAAAAAACACCCACCAAACACCAAAAAGGAGTAGGAAGGCATTTGAATTGATGCCTTGAAGACTGAATCAGCATTTCTTAACGTTATATTATGACAGTACTTTAAGAACTATTTCAATAATAAATGATCTAAAATCAAGCTGGAAATTCAGTCACAGTCAAATGGAAGATTTGTTTCTGGTGACGCAGGCTTGCAGCATTGTGCTATTTTCATACCAGTGGCCTGCAGCAAATATTCATTATTGCAACTGTCACTGCTTGGCTTTGGCATAGAAGCTGATTGTTAATATTGTATGGAACTGGACTCCAGCAGCAAAAAAGGGAACACTTCAGGACTCACAATAATCCATTTGTGTTCCTGGTCTTAATATAGCAACAGAATAAAAATTAAACATACAAAAAAAATTACATTAAAATCTAATCTTTGGCACTGGCAAAAATCAAAGATTTATTTTAACAAGACAAAGCCAGATGAAAAACATTTGGTGAGAATTGACTCCTTTGGGTACTACAGATACCATAGTTCAAGTAGAAAACTGCAAGTGTGTGATTAAGGTCCTCCTAAGTAAGCAGGATTAATTTTATATCCCAGCTACAAGACTCATGAATTTTCTTTAGGCTGAAGAAACAGAAAATTACAACTCATTATTTTCTTCTGAGTATGTGGAAGTCTCACTCATCAGTTCCTGCTACTAAGCATAAGAATTTCTTATCCTGAAACTATAAATAGACCCACAGAAAGAAAAGTGCTCTGACTTCAAACAAGTCACAGCTATTTAGGAGGGTGTTTTTATTTCTGCAATCTCAAGTGGCACATGTTTAATAATATCTGATTTAGCACATACCCATGCATTCTGGTCTCGTTCAAATCAAACCTTGCCTTTAACATAAAAGGATTAAGCAATTGGCCCATAATGCTGTCCAGGAAAAAACAACCCAAAACAACCCCCGTCCCGCAGAAACTGGAAAGCACATTCTTTCTCATGACAAACATAACTTGATATGAAATATTTCACTATACTATAAGACTTCTTAGTATTGCAAAAATGTTGTCAGCTGGCTTGCTCATAGCAAACCTGCATCAAGTAACAGAATGCTCCTGTACGGATGCTTGATACTGGCATGTTCAAAAGAGTCTCAGCATATTTTCCTACCTACTAAGAACCCGGTCCTCAGTTTCCTTGGGCTGCTTTGAAAATCCCGTCCTCTGTGGTAATTACATTTGAAGCTAAGAGGTAATTTCTTTTGAATCTAAAAATATAACAGTGGAGTATATAAAAAACAAGGTACCGTCCCAAAAATAACTGCAAGTGACTTTTTTTGTGCTTGGCTGACTTTCTGTACTCACATGCTAAAACATAAGCACATTAGCTAACTCTGGCACTAAAAACACATTGAGGAACTTTGACTCAAATGTATCGACTCCTCCCCCTTCATATGTGCAGAATACAAACTTGCATATTTTGTGGTTGGTGGATATTTGGCCCATTACAATATATTGTACAGAAAATTCTTTTGGTATCGTATTATGAAAATTCCGGTCATTATACTTAGTTCTACATTCAAAACCTGGATTCAATTTATTTTTTATAGATATATCCTTCCCAGAATGGATATCTTTTACTTGGAGAGTCAGAAGTATATTTTTAGAACTTAGAAGGACCCATGTAATTTTTTGTAAGAAAAAACTACTTGCAAGAACATGGTTTAGAGAGTTAACTCTGTACATCACAGGTTTTTTGGTATAAAAGATCAAAATATCTGAATGACAGTTGTGTAATTCATTACTTTATGATAAGACCTCCTTCAGTGAAGTGACAGGAAGTATTGGAAATCATGATATTTACCTGATCTTTTACAGGATGGATAATAATTAATATGGCATAATGGAAGAGTCAAGAGCCTTGAAGTAATAAACAAAGCTGTTTATGAACAATCAGGAACAGTATTTGAAAATTTTTGATGAGCTGTCTCTTATGATCTTGGTTTTTTAAACACCAGCTATTCCCCTTCTTCTCTCTCTTTTTTCTCCCTTCCCCTGTCACTGCCCTGGCTTGTCAGTCATTTTCTTGCTAAAGTTCCTTGTTACTTTGCTTTATCTAGGTGTTTGCTTTTGATATCCAGAAAGTGAAAGGCTGAACATATCTAAGGTATTGTCCAAGCCTTTGCTCAAATGTTCAGAACAAGCGCTACTGAGAAACTGAAGGACTGCAAACTTTCCTAGGACCAGCCTGAAAACCAAATGCCACGAATTTTCTTGGTTAGTAACTAGAGATGCAATGACCTCAGTATTTCGACCAGCCCCTGTTTTTTTAACACTTAAATAGATCACATTATACACAGTGTTTATCACTCAGAAACAAAGGATGGAGAAACAAGTGGCTCCAGAACAAGTGGCCTTGTTTTACTGCTGCCTCTACATCCTGCTTCCCAGTGACATGCCTTGATGGTGACCTGATGCGAGGGAGACAGAAAACAGGACATGTGGTGACAAAAGGTGCCTACAGAGAGAGTCAGAGTGAAGAGAAAGTGGCAAACTTCACATATTTGCTCTGCGGATTTTTTTTATCCAGTTAAACTCAATCCTGCTAAGTCCTAAAATGACCTTCTTCATTAATTAGCACTACTCAATTTTCTAATGAAATGATACCTAATTTTTACTAGAAGTTCCCTTGGTTTAAAGCACAGTTCATTAATCCTGAACAGGATTAACCGCAGAGGGATGACTGCATTCCTGTTGAGGTTAATTGAACGGAGCTGGCAGCAACAGCAACAGCTGGGGGTAAAAGACCTGAAGAAAGGGAAGGAGGAAGGTAGGGAAATGTCTGCGTTTTGGGTTCTCAAGGCAAATGTAGCTGACAAAAACGTGACTAGAAGGAAAGGAGACGATGAGAAGAAACCATTTATTTTTGGAGTTATTTTAAGCAACCCAAGTAATGACTGGGTTTGGGAACTGAGCTGTCCTTCCTACCGTATAGATTTCCCCTCAGCCAAGCAGAAGAAAAACAGCTTTCACCAACTATGAGCAAAAGGGTCTTGCACAAGGAGCTGCAGGGGGAAGAACGGGTCGCTGGCTGAAGCTACTCTTGCCATTTAATTAATGAGACTCATGTAGTGAAAAATTCAATTTGAAACCAGGACAAAGTGTTTGTTTAAAGGGTGGAGCTCACAGTCAAGTGCAAAGAGGATTTTTGCAGATTGTAGGCTCAGCAGCCCTGCTAAAATAACACATTTTCTACATTGACTCTAACTTGAAAGTTATATATAAGGCAGTGTGTTAGATTTCATTTTGATAGTTACATTTTTATTTTGGAGGCTGCATTGTAAAGCATTGCTTTTAAGATAAGGAATAAAACATGCACATAGTGGTTTGATCACATATATAGAAGGAAAGCTGTATTATCCTATACATAGGTCTCTCATGTTTGGCAGCATCAAGGGCTATGCTGGCAAACTGCCACCAGTTTTTTACATCTGCACATGCTTCAGTATGCATTTCCCAACTTTTAAGTAAAAACAAACACAGTCAAAAATATATTTGTAGCTTATCTTAACGCATGAGCAGAAATTGAGCATCAGTTGATTTTACTGCCAGTAAAAAATGAGGAATTGAAAACAATTCCTTAAAAACTAAAAACCCACTAAAAAAAAAGGTTCTGCAAGATATACTACAGTAAATGAATTTGCCTTGAATGTACCTTTCTGCAGCATGGAGGCCAACATGTGCACAGCAGTCCCAATCCATATTATTAAACTCTTTTATCCTCCAAAACAGGTCAGCTGCACATGAACCGCCTGTCATTCCTTGGCTCATATTGAACTCCAGACTCTGCCCAGGGATATCTGGGAGATTTAGCTTCAGCCAGAAGTCATCCAGAGACAGCTGTAGCAGTGGAAATGAATGGATGGTTGCATTCCCGTGTCCAGGAACACCCTTTGAACCATGTGAATCACTAGTGTAGACGGTAGTCCAAAATAATGTTTAAAAATAGGCCCTGCCTCACCACCAAGGTCTAGGTGATATGAATTATACCTAGTCAGTACTGGAGGCACTACTTCCCCAAGGAGAATTCAGGGAGCAACTTTTGTCTGCATCACTAACAGCAATGGCTTTGAAGTATTACCTCCCCACCTGAACACCCATTAGGGCTTTAACTCAAGCCATGTACCTGGAAGAACAAATTGCTGTTACTGAGGCCAGTATGTAACCATGATTCAGTCTCTTCCTGCTACTCCTGCTGCCCTCACATGCCTACCCCGCAGACATGCGGAAGGAAGTGGCAGCCAACTGCTCTCTTTCACCTTGGACCATCACAGAATCATAGAATCATAGAATCTCCTGAGTTGGAAGGGACCTGCAAGGATCATCGCGTCCAACTCCTGTCCCTGCATAGGAAAACCCTGAAATTCACACCACGTGTCTGAGGGCATTGTCCAAATGCTTCTTGAATACCGTCAGGCTTGGTGCCATGACTACTTCCCTGGGAAGCCTGTTCCACTACTCCACCACACTCTGGGTGAAAAACCTTTCCCTAATATCCAACCTAAACCTCCCCTGGCACATCTTCCCGCCATTCCCTCGGGTCCTATCACTAGTCACGAGAGAGAAGAGATCAGCGCTTGCCCTTCCTCTTACCCTTGTGAGGAAGCTGTAGCCGCTCCTCATACGGCTTCCCCTCTAAACCCTTCACCAACTTTGTGGCCCTCCTCTGGACACTCTTTAGTAGCTTTGTATCCCTAATATACTGTGGCACCCAAAACTGCACACAGTACTTGAGGTGAGGCCACCCCAGCACAGAGTAGAGCTGGACAATCACCTCCTTCAACTGGCTAGCAATACAGTGCTTGATGCACCCCAGGACACGGTTGGCCCTCTTGGCTGCCAGGGCACACTCTTGGCTCACGTTCAACTTGCTGTTGATCAGAGTCCCCAGATCCCTCTTTGTGGGGCTGCTCGCCAGCCTCTCATTCCCCAGTCTGTATGTATATCCAGGGTTGCCGTGCCCCAGCTGCAAAATCTGGCACTTGCCTTTGTTAAACTTCATACGGCTGGTGGTTGCCCAGCTCTCTAATTTGTCTAGATCTCTCTGCAGGGCCTCTTTGCCCTCAAGAGTGTCAACAGCTCCTCCCAATTTTGCTGGATATTTTGTTCAGGAGGACACTGTGAGAGACAGTATCGAAAGCTTTACTGAAATCCAAAGAGATCACATCGACTGGCTTCCCTTGGTCAACTAGGTGGGTAACCTTGTCATAGAAAGAAATTAAGTTTGTTAAGCTGGACTTTCCCCTCATGAGCCCGTGCTGGCTGGGACCAATGACTGCATTGTCTTTCAGGTGTTTTTCAATAACTCCCAGAATAATCTTCTCCATAATTTTGCCAGGCACAGAAGTGAGACTGACAGGCCTGTAGTTCCTAGCATCTATAGTGAGGCAAGCGAGCTTTGAAAGGGGCTTTTCTAAACTCACCTTCTCTTTAACAGAGACATCGAGCAGACACAGTCCGGGCTATACAGTACTGGATACCGAGAAATATTTTTCACAAAACAAGCAGGCTGGCAAAGCCTATTTAAAACTTGATATCAAAAACAATTTACTGTGGAACCTCTCCCCCAGCAATCTGCCAGCAAAAACAAAGAAGTGTGGAGAAGTATTAATCACTGGCAGAAGGAGAGAAAATACATTGCTTTCATTAATCAAATGGAACAAGGAAAGAATGAGTGAACTGCACTGCAGATTGCATAGGATCGCTCTCCATTTTAAGCAGGGAGTTGGGTTTTTCTGCATTTTAAGCAGGTTGAATGCCCTCTTTTAAACTTCCATCTAAACTTTAAGTTTCAAAACAGATTTATAGTCCTAGAACCTAGAAGTAAATAAAAGTAACTGGAATCCAACTCAGAATTTCTGAGAACTCTGACTTCTGATTGCCCTTGTAAGTGTAATGTGTCATGGCATTCTCCTGTCTTGAATCCAGGAATAATTAATGTTATTCCCTTTACAGCAGCTTACTTTCTTTACTGGAGAGCATTGAGCTAGTAAAGCTGTTTTCGGCAATAAACTAATGTTGTATCTAACATAGGAACTGTCAGAAGCTGTACAAGCATCTGTTGTAACTGTAAAACTCTTTTCAGCGGAGTGAAGGCAGGGAGAGCAGTGAGAATACATACATTCTTTCAGACATCTGTCTTGGAGTGCACTGTAAGTAGAGCTTGTAGCAGATGTGTCCTGTGGACTGATCAGCAATGGCTTCCTTACAACCACCTGCTCTTCCATAAGTAGTTGAGATACAAAATGCCCAAATTTTGAATGAACAAATTTCACAAGGAATTGATGAGAAAAAAGAACAGGAGATGGTAATGCTATTGTTCTCAGTCTTTAGAGTAAATAAGTGTTTTGACTTTTCTGCTATCCAATTTAGATTTTTAGTAGGTCTCCTCAGTCCAATGCTTTTTACAAGGAATTTTTCCTTTGGCTGATCACATACTGTTGGTAACATGTTTCATAAATTGACAGGCACATCCCAAGAGTGGTACCCAGGTGAGATCTGGGAAAAGGAAATTTCAGTTTCCAGACATTCCCTGAAAGGGTCTTCTACTACCCACAATTGCAGTTACTATGACCATCTGTTTATCTTGCTCTTACCTCTCCAGGAGGTTCCATCATCTAAAATAAACATTCCTACTATTGCCTGCATCCCTTCTACTCCTTCCCCTCTCTAACCCAACACAGGTCACTTCTGGGCTAGGACTGAAACAAAGGTCTTACGAAACACCCTGTGCCATCATTACTGTTAAATACATTGAATGATGTTTACAGAGAGTTGCACAAACAATCCAGATCAGCAATTTCTAAATAACTTGTTGCCATCATAGTTCTTGGCATGATTTACAGGTTTTGTTTTGCTTTTTCTTACTTTTTTTTACAATAGAACAATTATTTTGCGCAACGCTATCGGTCTCTGTTGGCTACCATGTGTCAGTCTTTCCTTTCCCTTCAGGCAGCCTGCTACCAACTAAACTATTAGTTTAATTACGTTAGTTGGCAGAAGCAACATGTTAAGTAAACCACAGTGAGTTTGGATGGCTGGTCCTGGGATTAGACAAAGAGCAAGAGAAGCCTGTCTGCTTCAGTCATTTAGTGAGTTCACTCTCATAAAATTTCCTCTTTGTCAGAAGAGAGTGAAACAACTCTTTTGGTCTCTTCTAGTGGCCCTCCCTGTCACCATCCACACATACCCAGCAGAGAGGTTATCAGTGCTTTGCTATTTGGGATGCTTATCTAGTCAATACCATTATTTTAGCATGCACACTCTCCACAAAATCAAAATGAAAGGAGAGGTGCTTCCCTAGCCCAAAGGTATTTTTCTGGTGAATTATATAAAGTCTTTTGCACACAATTGAACAATGAAAATCACAAATGTATTTTATAATGGCATCATTCACAGATATCACTCTGAGTGCTAAGGCTTATAGAATCAAATATATTATTTGATTTAACCAATTACACATAAAACAACAATGGGTTTGCATTTTAGGACACCAAGCTAGCAGACTAGACCTTAATAAGGAAATGACTGCTCTTAGTTTGCAGTGGCAGAAGAAGAAAGCAGCTGCATATTAATGGATATTAGCATCAAAATGACAGCATAAGACTAGGTTCAGCAAATATTTGCAGGATCTCACATGAGGCATTTAATTCTTGCTATGCTTTCACCTTCTCTTATACATTTTATTGTAAGGCTGATACTAAAGGCCTATATTATCTGGAAAACTATAAGTGACATACATTAATACTCATAGTGACATAGTTAATTTATTGGATGGTATTGTCCAATACTTGCAAAGACAAAAGTTCTGTAAAGCTGAATGAAGGTAGCTACGTTGTAAGCGGTGTGACTCTTAGGCGATTAGTCATAGGCAAAGTGAGAACTACAGTCTGTTCAGAAGAAATGTCATGGAGGGACATTTGAAGAAAACAGCCCTATGCAACAGGAGCAGAGCTGCTAATAATTGCAAACTGTGCTAGTTCTGTAATGGTTGGTCTTTTCACATTTTGTTTTCCAGTAGGGGAGGATATTAATGAGCAAAATTACAGGTTTTTTTTATTAATTTCTTTGGTAAACCCAAATTGTCGTTCTCTACATGTACCACATTTTCCTTTGTATGCAGCTCTTTCCCTAACAACATAACACAGTAGCAACAAAAGTGGTTTCAGCTTCCCTTCTAAATGTGGCTGCAAATACTACACCACTCACAAGATCATACCCTAGCTCCCTCTGTTAAATTTTTTTCCTTTCTTGTACATGACAGTTATTCAGACATCACTAGATCTGACATAATTCAGACCCAGCATTAGCCCTTAGAAAAGAGAAAGAGAGAAAATAAAAGTTCTCTTTAGGAGCATATTATACTATTCTGCTGGTTCCTTAGTTTTCATTCTGTCATATCTCTCTCCCATTTACACTATAACAGAGAAAAATATATAAGAGTGCATGAAAGCACCAATACAAGCCCAGATATTTGAAAGGTGCCCTCATTTGCAGCCATTTTATGAATAACTGAATGTAATTTTCATATTCATGTTTACACAGTATTTAGGTGAATAGGTGCAATTTGCCTGCCTCAGCAGCCTTTCAGCCATATAATTATTTGTTAATGAACATGCAAGTTTGAAGTGTCACACATCTGCAACAGTCAGGTCACCATTCCACAGCCACACCTTCACTCAGTTTCACATTAGTGACTTTTCTTTAAAATCCACTTTTCCTTCATAAAAAGTAATATTTTTAGCACTTCTATAATGCCATCAGATCTTATCTCAACAATTCTAGTTAAAACACCTACTGAGGAGCAGAATACATAGAGAACAGGGAAAAAATAGTAGTAACTGGAGCACACAATAAAAAAAAAAAACCAGAATAATCCTCTGTAAGGTCTGGGCAATTGCTGGAGGGCTGGGATTTTTTTATGATGAAGAATGTATTTTACCTTCTCTTGCTTACTCCTCCTTAATAACTAGAAAATAATAACATCATGATTACATTTTTCAAATTTTTTCAGGGGAAACCTACTGCACTTAAAAATTGTTATTCGGATGAAAAATATAGAATTAACAATTGAGTTCTTTGATTTAGCGTTCAAAAATCTTGGAAAGCAGTTGTAGTATGACTGCATTAGTAAAATAACAGCAGCTGCAACAACATACTTCTGAACATCCTTCAGCTTCAGCAGCATCCAATACAAGAGCATTTAAGCATCTCTTTAGCACTGATATACTACATTAGCTGAGTTCTCAGGATCCTAAGGTTGCTACCATAGCATACAAACAAAATTACAAATGGCTTTACTTAGGATCGCTTTGCATCACACAGCATTTTGGAAAACTCAGCGCAGGTTGTGAAAAAGGACAGCACTTTTCTTCTGAAACAAAACTTCAAATATGCCAGTCCCTGAAATGGCAATACAAACCATGAAATGCAGGTTTTGGCCTTTTTGATAATTTCAGTGTTTTCATTTATGAAAACTACAAATTATTAATACACAATGTAAAGAATCTAGCCAATGCTTATACAAAGAGTTGCCTTACATACTGCTTATGTATTATCCATTTGGCAGGAAGGCAGAGAGCTTGCTTAAGCTCTCCTTCAGAAAACCTGCGTCAGTTGTGACCTTGTAAGCCAATTGGTTATAGTGGTACTTTAGCTCCAGTCTTAGGTAATACATCTATATAGATTTGTAAAATTTTTTTTTGGCGAGTGGGAGAAAAAGGCTGTAAATTGACCAGAAAAAAGGATACTGGTTCCTCTCTCTCAAGGCCTCTGAACTGTAGATCAACTGAAACTATAAATTGTCACATCTTGATCCATGACCATAAAAAAAAAAAAAAAATGCATACACTTGTACAACTGTAAGATTTTTTTTGTGAAATGGAAAACAAGAAGGTGGGAAAAATGCCCAAAGCAACAAAGCCAGGCTTCCACCATGAAACCATTAGCAAAAACCTTGCTGCCTCCCTCCTCTTCAAATGGCTACACATTACCTCCCCTCCCCCACAAATTAAAAAATGTGAAATTAACATGAAAATAATTTTACTAGTGCAACTTAAATCACAGAATCACAGAATGGTAGGGGTTGGAAGGGACCTCTGGAGATCATATGTCCAATCCACCTACTTGAGGAGGCACACCTAGAGCAAGGGGCACAGGACTGTGTCCAGGCAGGTTTTGAATGTCTCCAGGGAAGGAGACTCCACAGCCTCCCTGGGCAGCCTCTTCCACTGCTCCATTCACCCTCACAGTAAATAAGTTTATTTCTCATATTTAGGTGGAACTTCCTGTGTTCCAACTTGTGCCCCTTGCCCCATCCTTGGGCACCACTGAAAAGAGTCCAGGCCCATCCTCTTGACATCCGCTCTTTAGATATTTATAAGCACTGAAAAGATTCCCCCCTCAGTCTTCTCTTCTCCAGGCTGAACAAACCCAGGTCTCTCAGCCTTGCCTCATAAGAGAGATGCTCCTGTCCCCTGATCATCTTTGTCGCTCTTTGATGGACTCTCTCTGGTAGTTCCCTGTCTTTCTTGAACTGGGGAGCCCAGAACTGGACACAGTACTCCAGATGTGGTCTCACTATGGTGGAGTAGAGGGGGAGGATAATCTCCCTCAACCTGCTGGCCACACACGTTTTCATGCAGCCCAAGACAGCGTTGGCTGTCTTGGCCATGAGGGCATATTTCCAGCTCATGGTCAGCTTGCTGTCCACCAGCACTCCCAGGTCCTTCTCGGGAGAGCTGCTTTCCAGAAGGTCAGCCCCCAACCTGTACTGGTGCATGGGGTTGTTCCTCCCCAGGTGCAGGACCCTGCACTTGCTCTTGTTGAATATATCATATTTATAATATACATGGAAAATTGAAGGGTTTTGAAGCATTTGGCTTTAAAATAAGCCTTCCACCAGTTTTCCCAGAAAGTTACTGTACTGTGCTTCCCAAGTCTATTTACTATATAGCACACAGATATATGATCTCTTGCATGTCCAGGTAATAGTGAAACATTAATATTCAAGGATCACCTCCTCCAAGATCAGGAGCACTGCATCCCAACAAAGAGAAAGTCAGGCAAAAACACCAGGAGGCCTGCATGGAGGAACAAGGAGCTCCTGGGTAATCTCAACCACTAAATGGAGGCTTACAGAGGGTGGAAGTAAGGACAGGTGGCCTGGGAGGAATACTGAGAAATTGTTCAAACAGCCAGGGATCAGGTTAGGAAAACTAAAGCCCTGATAGAATCAAGTCTGGCCAGAGATGTCAAGGGCAAGAAGAAAAGCTTCTACAGGTACATTGGTGATAAAAGGAAGACTAGGGAAAATGTGGGCCCTCTCTGGAAGGAAACAGGAGACCTGATTACCCAGGATATGGAGAAGGCTGAGGTACTTGATGACTTTTTTGCCTCAGTCTTCACTGGCAAGTGCTCAAGTCACACCACCCAAACCACAGAAGGCAAAGGCAGGGACTGGGAGAGTAAAGAACCACCCACTGTAGGAGAAGATCAGGTCTGAGACCATCTAAGGAACCTGAAGGTGTCCAAGTCCATGGGATCTGATGAGATGCATCCGTGGGTCCTGAGGGAACTGGCGGATGAAGTTGCTAAGCCACTATCCATCATATTTGAGAATTCATGGCAGTCCAGTGAAGTTCCCACTGACTGGAAAAGGGGAAACATAAACCCCATTTTTAAAAAGGGACAAGAGGAAGACCCAGGGTATGACAGGCTAGTCAGTCTCAGCTCTGTGTGTGGCCAGATCACGGAGCAGATCCTCCTGGAAACTATGTTAAGGGACATGGGAAAAAAGGAGGTGACTGGTGACAGCCAACATGGCTTCACCAAGAGCAAATCTTGCCTGACAATTTGGTGACCTTCTATAACGGGGTTAGAGTGTTGGTGGATAAGGGAAGAGCAACTGATCCTTTCTACCAGGATTTATGCAAAGCATTTGACACTGTCCCACATAATATCCTTGTCTCTAAATTGGAGAGACATAGATTTTATGGATGTACCTCTTGGTGGATAAGGGATTGGCTGGATGGTCGTACTCAAAGACTTGTGGTTGACGGCTCAATGTCCAAATGGAGACCAGTGACGAGTGGCATTCTTCAGGGGTCGGTACTGGGGCCAGTGCTGTTTAACATCTTTGTCGGCAACATGGACAGTGGGATTGAGTGCACCCTCAGCAAGTCTGCTGACGACACTAAGCTGTGTGGTGCAGTCAATGCACTTGAGGGAAGGGATACCATCCAGAGGGACCTTGAGAGGCATGAGAGGTAGGCCCGTGCGAACCTCAAGAAGTTCAATAAGGCCAAGTGCAAGGCTCTGTACATGGGTCAGGGTAATCCCAAGCACAAATATAGGCAGGGCAGAGAATGGACTGAGTCTCAGTTATTCTGCTTGTTTGTTCAAATGCAGGTTGAGTTCACAAATCAGAAGTTTTCTACATGTAGCACCAAAAAATGGAACAAGATAAATTGCTTTTGCAACAGCAAACTTTGTGAAAAAGTCTCATAAAAGGGATTTTGCAATAGATCTTTTGGGATCTAAAGACATAGCCCACGATTACCGACATTCCAGCCCCATATTAGTAAGATTGTGACTGCACATGGGATTTCTTCCAACATTGTTGTCCTGGGCAGAATCTCAGAGAACTTACCCAGCTTTGGACAAACTCTGTATACTGATTTCAACCTTCCAGTTTCTTCTATTGCATAGTTTGCATCACAGTTTACATTTCTAGGTTCATTGCAAGCACATAAGCAAGGCTTGTGAATGTATCTTTTCCCTCTGGAGGAACAGTCATAGTTTAAATCATTCAGTGCATGAACTTGAAAGCTAGCAAGCAGGTTTTTCTAATGCGTTAATCACAACTTGGTCAACTGATCAATCTATCTTTCTGCAGACTTAAGCTTTTCACTAATTCTACAAAAATAAATATGATTGGACTGGAAAGCATCCATGCTTGGTAACATCTTTCTTTTTGTGACTTCAGGCTGCAACAGCTGTTTCAAATGTCAGCAGATAGGGCAGAATTAAAAAGGATAGGCAATGTGGACAGGGGAATTGCAAATCTAACCTATCTGTGCCTAATGCCAAGAAATCTGCAGATGGATAGCTGATTATCAATTCTTTTATCTAAATTTATTAATACTCTTAATCAATCCAAATGTGCAGCTGACACAGTGCCAAATGAAATGAGTCTGATAAAGATCTCTTCTGTGCTCTACAGGCATACTGAAAAAAATGCCTCATAACAATTTACATCCCAGGAAAAGCAAGTTTTAGCAAAATATTAGAATAATTAGTGTTTTTAAAAAAATCTTTGAAATTAACCCTACTAGGCTTTTTAGGGCACACCCAGCTAGCACATTTCCCTCAATGATACAGCTTATAAATAAAAAACCAGGCTTCTCATTCCATTGCACATAGGTGAAAGTCTCTTGCGAGCTGATTACATAATTTCTGTGACTGCCAAGATATCCTCTGAATACATTTCATGACCTAAAACATTCCTTAAATCGTATCAAAAGTAATCACTAAAACTCGAGAAGTAATCTGTATGCAATTTTGCTGATTTAGTATGATAGGTATGATTTAGTAGGATACGTTACTGCAGTGATTCTGCTAAGTTTGCTACTGATAATACTGGCCTAAGACATGACATAATCAAGTCCTCCCCAAAGCAATCACCAAGAGTGATTGCACTCCCCAATCACTATGGGCTGAATTTGCAGTACCAGAGTCCCAGTTACTCTGCTTGTTTGTTCAAATGCAGGCTGAGACCACAAATCAGAATTTTTCTATATGTAGCACCAAAAATGGGACAAGATAAATTGTTCTTGCAACGGCAAAGTCTATGAAAAAGTCTCAAAAAATGGGAGTTTGCCATAGAACCCTTCCACAAAAATAATGTGTTTTTATCTTTCCACGTATTTTTGTATGCCGGATTATAATTACTGGAACTAACCAGTTAAATTTAAGGGAGGATGACAATAGCTTTAGGCCTAAATTGTGACCTACCTTTTCTTAAATATAATTTCTCATACCTGTTAGCAAAGTCCATGTAGTTCTTTATATGTGTTTTTTCCAAAACAAATGCTTCAATGATGTTTTTTCTAAAAAAAGAAAATAAATAATGCCAGCATCCATACAATAACAAACCAATCTGCATGCACGATGGAGGGGAACAAATGGTAAATATTCTTTTGCTGTTTCAAGCTTCCAAGAGGTAATGTTTGCATCAGCAACAGTAAATCAAATGAGTTTGGAAATTATGAAAAATATCTTAGCAACTTTCTTATAAACTGGAAACATACATTTAGCTCAAAAGTTTATCTACTCAGCGTTTTAAAATTTTCCATTAATCTTGTCTATGTATAGGGCTTTTTTTCCTTTGAACTTTAAGGCCTTTAACGTTTTTTCTTTCAGATTCTCTTCTTTTTTCCCCAGCGTAACAGCCCAGTAATTCACAGGCTGCTGCTTTGCGACGAAAGTCTTGCGCTGCACTGGCTTTTATCACCAGTATCAGCAGCTGCTGTTAAATCACCTGTCAAATTTGCAAAATTCTCACTCAATTTACCCTGAATGTCAGACTTGCACTTTTTTGTCCATGTTTCTGTTCATGTTGTTTACACAAGGGTTCTGCTGGGACCAATGGACGACTAGATTGAGCTTCATGCACAGATGATCCTTTAATACCAACTGCTTCTCCACTAGGAAATGGAGAACACAGCAAAATTGAAATGTAGGTTGATGTTTTATGTACTGGGTTGCATGAACCATTGATTCATGTATAAAGTAGACAGCTTTGCGCCTGGAATATCTAACTGGAAAGCCAACAACCCAACCTATTGTGCAGATGATACACTACAAATTCATTAATTACTGTGCAATATACTTATCTGTTTTGGAAACAATTTTATCACTTTGCGTATGTGGAACAAAATTGGCTTGCATGTGCAATATGCCAATTTCTATGAAAACTCATTCACCAGTGCAGATCAGATGATGATAACAAAATCTTCCAAACTGTGCTACAGAATTTCAGCCCAAAATGATGGTCTTTAATACAACGTCTTCTAGTCCAGGCCAAAATGTCTAAAGAGTCAATGAGATCTTATGAAAATTATTCTCATCAGTTATGGCAGTTAAATGAGGTGTCTTACAATTTTGAAACAGACCTCTACAATAATAGAGGTATAGGGACATAAGGGATACTTTGGGTCAGAGGTTTTTCACCCAGATGATAAGAAGAGAAGAATTGCAAAATCACTCCTGTATCAAACAACCAAGAATGTACTTCTTGGATGCCATGGCCCTAACAGGGGAAAATGCTTCAGCATTTCCTCAATTCTTTCTCCCCCTCCCTGCAAACATGACTGGATTGAAATCCAGATCTCCCGGACAAAATCAAAGGAATTCAAGGTAACAGGCCCAGGTTTGGTTTACAATCACTACTATGAGTTCCAAACATAAAACTTACAGAGAAGCTCACAGAAAAATTGATTAGCTACAGATTCACTTCAGTAAATCCCTATCAGCAAGAGCTCTACAGGTCCTTAGCATCAAGTCATTTGTTTTATGAATGCCCGCTCCAGCTGCACAGTCTGGGATGCTGCATTATTTTGTATACAACCACACTCACACGCGCACACACCCACACCCACAACGTTTTAGTGTTACAAGAGAATCTTTACTGCCTCCCCAGTGTGGTTTGTTGTGCAAGGAAGGCAGTTTACAGCCACTGGCAGTGATTTTCACCTCCTGTTAAGGAACGCTTAGCATTTTGAACATGTACCCTGTTGATGCTAAAACCCCTGTAATAAAACGTGACAGTAAGTAGTATACAGCAGTTCCTTTCGTGAATCCTTCTGTCAAGGACACACCTCATTGCTTACTCTGTGAAATATTAAATCACATACCTGCATGAAGAAAATACCATTTGTTGTTTTTAAAAAACTACATTTTTGTCTGTTTTTATATTAATGGGTCAGCTTGTGTGTTTTCCTCTCTGTCACTCTCTTACTTTGAGCACTCCTGTCCACATACATGACAGCAAAAGTTAACCCTTCCATAATTGAACACCTCTGACCTTTTAACCAAGTTTAGGACAAACTTTCAAACTGCCATAATAGCAGCAGTAGTAATACCTACAATATTTATTCCTGATCTTTCAGGAATACTGAAGTATTGACCATGATAGTGTAAACAGCTCTTTCGACAAAAATAGTGTACAGGTATGGCACAGTTTTGAACATCAGCCTTTTTCTGTACCAGGCATTGATGAAAGTGGTTTGATTTTTTTTTCCTAGTGCTCCAGAGGTGGTGAGCCAGTTCAGTGCTCAGTGACAGAGGGCTCTCCTTGCTCATTTTAAAGGACATACTCACTGAACTCTGAGCTTCCTGACACAAATATTTCAAGCTCACTTTCTGTAAGGTTTTCTTTCTTTGGTTTCATTGTTGAGAGTTGGTGGGCAATGGCAGGGTTCCTCTTAGATGAAGAACAAAGGCTGGGCTCTGCTGCTGTGCCTACACCCAAATAGTATGAAGTCTGAATAAACACTTCTAAGGCTAAGAAAAGACAGCTCTTTTTACTCAGACTTTCCTAGCATGTATACATGGTACAATCAGAATTATCAAGGTACTAATACTTCACATACCTGTATGTCTGTAACATCACCAAAAAAAGAAAATAAATCATTGTTCTGACAGGTTTAGACCTTAGTTTGCACAACCTAGTTTATCCTACCAGGCTTGTGTACGAGTCTTTGTAGTACTTATGCTGTCACCTGAGAATATTAAAAAAATATGGAAGTAAGTGTGCTAAGGGAGTACAGAGGAAAAAAACCTGGAAGGTTATTTAAGAGAAGCAGGCTTTATGGAGAGATTTTAAGCAGCAAAGGATATAAAATCATATGGGGGTTATCTAGCACATGTGAAGAGACAGCTGTTCCAAGAATAGAAGTTAAATAAAAAAGCAGACACCAAAATGGCACGGAACGAGAGAAAGGAATCTCCTAGAAAGCAATCTGCACAGAAGCCCAGGGCTGCGAGTGTTCAACAGGCAAGGAAACAAAGACGAAAGAACAATTTTCTATTTCTGATGGAAAGCTTTTGATCACAGACTTAAAAAATACACACATTTGTATGACAGAAGATGTTTGCATCACATGTTTATCTTCACTGTTCAGGGAAGGAATACAGCACAGTGGCAGAGCCAAAAATGCTGCTCACTATTGTGTCCACTGACAAATGTAAAATACAAGAACTCCATTTTGAAAAAATATTAACATTGCCATTAAATTAAAAAATAAAACCCCTTCCCCAGTCCTTCCCTCTATGTCCATGAGTTTCAAACACAAAAGGTATCATAAGGCACATTTTCACTTCCTTTTTGAGCAGTACTCAGACACAGTACTTGCTATAATCTTGGATGATTCTGTATCAACATGTATTTAATGTAGTTCCAGAATGATTTGTCTGACCAAGAAGATATCAATATCACTAACAATCTTTACTTATGAATATACAGACATTTTTCTATCAAGAATTTTCATGGGTCATACAAAGAGGTTGGTAAGTATTTGATACTGAATATCAGGTACAGCATGATAATTTGCTTTCACCTTCCAAAGATCAGGCACATGTTTCTTTGCAAATTCACAGAGAAATATGCCTACTATTTTAGAACACCTCCTTTTTGTTTTTAATTAAGCTCTCAGATGATAATTTAAATGACTTTGACTTATAAAGACAAAATAACAGCAAAAACTGAACAAAACTTTTTCTGTGAGATAATAAATGCTGTAAAGTGAATTTGGAATTAGTCTACCTTGGTTTTAGAAACTTCAGGCCTGCATCAGTACAAAAAAACCCAAAAATTGCCAGAAGTGGTTTAATGGTCTATAAACATATTTCTCAGGTGTCTGAAAGTAGAATAAAAAACAGTCATTAATGGATCATTAAAAAAACAAAAGTTCTTTGATGGTAGTGACTGCCTGAGACAATTTTCCTCGAGATTACACATCTTCCTCATTGAATACATCAATTATTCTATCTAGACAGCAAATTTGGCTTAATTAACGGTTTTAATCTCAAGCACCGATTTTCCTGTTTAAAGTAGGGGAAAACTTACTCTTCTGTTATCCAAGAAGCAACCTAGTGGACTTGTTGACACAGATTTAATGTACTGAAACAGAAAACTGTACTCCCTGATTAGCCAAAAAGAAAATTTAAAACATTTTTGAATAAGATCCAGAATATTTAAATAGTAACTTAATTGCAGAAAACAGCAAAGATTAAATTATTCACATAATCAGATATTTTAACAAGTGAAAACTGCTGACAAATTTTGTTAATTTAGTCACACAAATAGAATTTGGCAATCTAGAGAAATGGGCTATCTTCTTATTTAAGCTATTTAATTTTGAAATTGGGTGAAAATCAAATCTACTTAAATACAAGGAATACAAGGAGTTTACCTAAGCAAGGGTTATCAAAATACTGCAATAGTATTTCCGTAAATGAAAAGGATGTATGTTTGAGTGGGACTCAAAGTATCTTTCTGACAAGGCAATTCAGCAGGTCTTTTAATTTAACAAATAAATGATATTATCTTGGGAAAGGAAAGACAGAGTTATTCAAGGGTGATTAGAAGCCCCAAGAAAAATATTCCAATTAAAATTGACAAATATAGAATTGTATATTGCCTATGATCTTTCATAACTTAAATTTTTCTTGCCTCATAGGATGATTTTTGTCACAGTCATGATTTTGTCACAGTCTACTTCCGTTAGGAAGGAAGTAGAAAGTAAAAAAAAATGCACAAGAAGTTTTAGAACAAATGCAAAGCTGGTTTTGGGGGTTGCTTCTCCAGTATTATCTGCTTTAACTTATCAAAAGATTACTGTCTCTCACATCAGGGAAATTCATAACTGGGTTCCTTTTTAACATGGATGGCTTAAAAAGTTCATGGGTTTTTTTTTGCAAAGGATAGCCAAATAATATCACACTAATCACATCCTCAAAACTCCAGCCCCTTTGAGGCAGATATTCCAGTATCTTTTGGTAAGACTGTTGTCCAACTGAAATCTTTACCTCTTACCATGCACATGCAGCCCCAGATGCCCTCGCCACTTCCAGCTTAGTGGATAACATATGTCAGGCTCCTCTCTACAAGTGCGACTCTTTAAGATAGTGACTGTGCTTCTCCTCCAGACCCAGCGAAGGGATTTCACGGATCATTCAAGAAGACTATAAATAACATCTTGCACATGTGGACTCGCTTCTTATTGAATATATTTGAAAGGCCTATGAACAGCAGCCTTTTCAAACCAATACATTTACATAAATCATACTTTGAGTTTCATCACAGCCTTACAAACATCTGGACAAGAGACCATCAACCATTCAGCATTCAAGAAGATTTACAGCATGCTAATAGTAAAGAACATGCCTAATGCATTCTTGGAGTACATGCTCTTATGGAAAGCAATAGGGGTTGATAAGGATAGCATCTCTTCTTTCATTCCGTAAGGATTTACCAGTTACTTTCATCTCCCGGCAAAATGATTTTAACTTCAGAAGAAACTAACGACATTTCATTACCATTTCAACCTATCTGCATCACTGATTGCCTAAAGTGACCAAGCTAACTCTAACATTAAAAACCCACTCTCATCTTACTTCAACATTGTGTGTGATATTACTTGGCCTACATTACCCGCACGTGGGTATTTCAATCACTCACAGAGAGGTAAAGATATTAATTAAGCCTATGCACTTTTGAAAGAGAGTGGTCAGATATTACACTGAACCAAGAATCTGCCAGTGGGTCTAAAATCAAATTGACTCAATTTAAAATAAAAAATGCATTTAACTCCTGCATGTGTGTTAAGATATGGCTTGCTGGACACAGGTTTTTGATGGTGGAGGTAGGAATCAGAACGTTAATCTGGCACACATAATGTGGCCATGTTCTTAGCCTGGAAGTATTTGACTGAATGTTGCACTTCCCAGAAATAATGAATTACTAATTGGGAGAGATCTGTCCAGAACTTGCTTTCCTTTGAAGGAATGTATTTATTTTTTTTAGGGATTGCAATTGGACAATCACGGCCAAAAGGTCAAAACTCAGAAGCTAAGAAAGTTTATATATACTTCTAATATGCTAATAGGAGTGATACAAAACAACAGAAACTGATATAAAAATAGAGATGTCCATGAATCAAGAGAATTTCTTATTAAAAATACATTTCTGAAAAACCTGGCAGTTTCATACAGAAGTCTCTGGAGTGAAGTATTTGTTTTTATTACCTGTCCAGAATATATCTTTTCCTATAATAATACATATAGTATTGCAGAACAGTTTCTGTGATTTTAAAGTCAAGTACCATCTCTTCACAGTGATATCTGTCCTAGACTGAAATGAGACTGTCTCAATAAGCATATCAAATCCAAATGATGTTTTGAATCTTTCTGAGGTAACCTGTGTTGCCTGAAAGATTTACACAGTTCTGATATTGGTTGTCTCATATTCCCAGCAGGACATGTGTCACAACTGGAGGATCAGTCCGGAATTTAGGCTCCACAGATTTTTTCATGAGGTCTGAGGTGAGAAATAGGCACTAATATAAAAAACTAAAAAGAAGGTTAAAGAGTATACATTTTTAATGAAAATAAAATTATTTAAAGATTTATTTTATTTTGCTGCAAGGAAGGATTACACTGAGCATTTACAAGTACATATTTCAATGAAAATGAAACCAATTTTGTAATATAATAAAATTGATTTGCTGTATATGTGTATATGGATAATTAAATCCTGTATCAGCAGTTTCAGAGTCCAAAATAATAAAAGAACCACAATGAACAGAATGCTTTACCTCATTTTTATAACTAGATGGTTTTATGGAAGACTTGGCACTAATTCCCATGAACTTTTTTGCTGTAGAGTCAGCTATCATTTTGTCAAAATCACATCTATCATATTCTTTCTTTCCCACACACAAAAAACCTGCTAAGTTCAGATAGCCTTCAGACATCTTTGGGGAGGCATATTTTTATTCATTCTAATTTGCTTGATGCACACTCCAGTTATGCTGGCAAACAGCCCTATCGCCTACAAAATTAAAACAGCTGAGATATATGCTGTTCCTTCACTTTACGCATTTCTAAGGATTTGTTGAATGCAGTATGTGAAATTTGCTCTCCACCAAAACTATGCAAATGAAAGAAAATGTCAATATTGACAGAGAACAAAGAGTGAGGGGGACAAAGCCATCAGCACATAAACCTTTTCTTGACAAACTCTTCCAAAATTTCCTTTTGTGTGGTGTCTGACTGGCTGAACTATTTAGCAGTCAGCTTGCTATGGCAAACTAGTCCTTTGGCAGTTCAAACAATTTGGTAATTAATGTAAAAGTTAATCTTTTCTTGAAGTGTTGTCTGTAAGCAACATACCAACAGTTACAGTAGGTAGCAAGTCTGCCATGTAGCGGTAATTTCACAGTTGCTTTTTGTTAAATGACAGAAGATCCTCCCTAAAGATATTAAGGATTCAAACAGCGGAGCCCTCTGGAAAGAAGGGACCATGCACAGTGCAACTGCTGCACCGCAGAGTAACCAGCATTGCTCAACACCAGCCGTCTGCTAAAGTCATGGAATCGAGCTTCATTATTTCACTGAAGTGCACAAGTGAGAATTTCACCATAAATGTTTTCAGCTGAGAGAAACAGCACTCCCCAACATGTCCATTTTGACAGGGGAGGGACTTAATGAACATCTCTAAAATACTCATTAAATTTTCATTTTGTTTTTGATACCCACACTTTGCCATTCGTAGTTCTTGAAAGTCACCTCTTATTTTCTAAGCATGATGTTGGTACCGTAAGAATGATGTTTTAAGCATTGTATTTTTGGAGACACTACTACAATTACTTCACTACTGGTCACTTCTTATTGATATGCTTACTGGTGCACAGTAGTTAAAAATTACTGTATAGTTGAAACATATTTCCCACCTCCCCCCAATCTTAGTATAATTTAATTGTTTTGAAAGCACTGAACAACTATAGTGAAGTCACTTTTTGCTAGATAATTGTGTCTTCCATTGTGTCTGGTTATTTCACAGATCTATAGTTTTTGATTAGAACTTGGATAAAATGATGTGCTTAGCAAAAGTGTACACTGAGCAACATCAGATGCTTCACAGATAGGTAGTGATTTTTTTAAAATTTAGGCATTTCTTTGAAATGTCCAGAAAACACTCAGAAAATGTTTGTATAAAATAAGAGGAAATGGCAAGTTACATTTGCCCAATAGATATATTAAAAGATGTAAATTCAAGTATGTAAATGTGCAAGAGTATGAAGTAGATGCAATGGAGAAGAGAAATAAAAATAGACTTCTTAACACTTTGAATTACAGTCTATGACTGAGTTTTCAAATACCTTTCCTGGAATTCAGGAACTAAGAACTGAAAATTGGGCTGTTCTACATGTGCTTAATTAGATCAATATTGAAATTAAAAATCCCACAACTCATATGACCATCATATTAAGAAATAAATATACTCATTCTGAAATAAACAGGAAATGGGTTATAAGAAAACAATAAAGTTTGCAGAGGAAGGATAGTCCTGTAATTTAAGCATTATGCTGGTTTTCCAGACAAGATAAAGACCACTACATGACTGGGGCCCATGTAATAAATTTCAAAACCAGGCATTTATCATGCACTTTTGATCATCTCATCCCTTTCTCTGTCTGCTTATCTCTCTCACCCAGATCTGTGTATACCATTCAATCCTCATCAGAACTTCAAAGAGCAATGGTTTGCCAAAGAAAATCCCCAAAGAACCACAGCCAGAGATATCTACTTCCATTCTTTCAAATGTGGAATAATGAAATTTCTCCACAAAAAATACCCAGTCTGAAATGCAGGACAGTCAAGCAACAAGGCATTTAAGATCCTTGCATCACTGCTGTGGTATAAACAGGAATTTTATACCACTGAAAATGAACCAATGGTCCATCTAGGTCAATATTCTGTCTCCAACATCAGCTGACACTATCAGCTTGAAAGCAAAACCAAATTAAAAAACCCAAATCAAAACCAAACAAAAAAAACCCCCAAACCCCAAAAACAAATCCCAAACCACCATTTCAGTAGGCAGTGTCCCTAGGGAAGATTATGATATTGTGCTTAGAAGCTGGTTTATGCCCAAAACTGTACAAAAGCAAACACAGCTTTTGCTTTGAAACTAGCTAAATTCTTAGACAAACTGTTTTTAAAACATCAAACCTGTACTTTTTAAAGCTCTCTCAAACAAATCTTAGGTCTAGCCACACCATTACTTTTTCCCCTGGGCCCCCAAGGTACAGCCGGTTCTATAAAGAAAAAGATTTGTCTGCATAAATATTTAAAAATGTTGTTAAAATGAAAAAAACCCCAACAACTCAAAGTCAAGACTGTATCTTTATACTAGTCAGAGCAGGACTGAAATTGTTTTACAGTCTTTAACACAGGGTTTCCATTTAGGACTGCAGACAGAAAATAGAGCAAGTAATCCTGTCTGACATCACTAGCAAGACAACAAAAGGCCATTAAACAGGGCAGCCTGCAGAAAAAGTGTGGTTTTTAAAACTGTCTGATGCTAATGAGAAATGAGGAGTTGGCTGAATGCTATGATTTCAGGATGCATAGGGAGGGATGGAGAACTTGCAAGGAGCAACGAGGGATGAGTATTGTAAATGATCAGAAACAAGAACAACCCTGTCTAGAATGGGAAAACATCTTTGTCAAAATACTAATCAAATACTAACCAATGATCAAAGAGTTCTTCCCTACATTTACTGCTTATTCCCTTATATCTCATTTCAGCTATTGCTATTATGTGCCACTGCGTCCTGATGTAAGGGTATTTTCCATCAACTCAGTAAAAACTTGGATTGTAAAGAGTGAAGAGTAACAGAGTGTCACTGGATATCCATCTCTGCTAATCCCAGAATGGGTAAATTCATTGAGTTCCTGGCTCTGTGTACATGCTCTGGTTTTACACTGAGGGTGGCCCTGGTGAAATGGGAAAAATACTGACTATAGAATTACAGACCAACAGGGCCTGACCACTGAAATTACAATTCAGCTGCAGTTCGGGCATCAAAGCAAGCAAATGGCAAAAATGATAACTTTTCCTGATAGACTTAAATTTGATTGCAAAAACTATTTAGGAGAAGATAGTACTGGTATTATACATGCCAAGGTGGGTTGCCTGCTATTGTGGTGAGTCCATTTGCCTCTTCCAGCCTTTTGGAATTCTTGAATTTGGCATTTCAATCTCAAAATACTCATTCTGAGAGTCTGTTCCGAGGCACATTCTCAGAGCACGCCTCACACAAACCAACAGCTCAGCCTAAAACGGTAACTTCCTTTCAGCACCCCAGCTAGTATGAGAGGCTCCCACCTCAAAGTCCCTTTGGGGATATCAGCATAGGTCCCTAGTCCTGATACATATTTCCTGAATGAAATTAGCTACATCAACTCAACATTGTCACACATACATGTCTGTTAAATGTACTACTGCACATTTAAATGCTAAATTAGCATACAGACTGATATTTTCTATAAACTTTTCACGATGGTGACTATCTGACTGTGTGACTAGCCAGTGCTTAATCCACTGAATAATGATGAGCACCTCAATCAGTCTTTAGCTTTTCATGGAAAACATAAATAGTAAGATATTTATATGCATACAGTTGTATACAAAAATTTGCACAATTTCCGAGTTTTTTTACATTTTGAGATTATTTGTCTCACCCAAAACAGAAAGAAAAATAATTAATGCAGCTTTATAGTTGAAATATTCTCTATGAAATAACTTGGAAACCAAGTCAAGCCATATTTACCACTATCTAGAATATTCTGATGGTACAAGCTGACCAGGCATTATATTTTAACATTCATTAGCCAGTCTTTAGCCCTTTTGTCACAACCCTGTCTCAAGATTCAATGTGCATTAGTCCTCACTAGTTACAGCATCTCGGAAACCTGAAAAATAACTTTGCCTAAACAGCCTTCTTAGTTTAGTCTTAGTTTTTCCAGGCTTTCTGCACATGCGAGGCCTCTGAACATGACTCATTCTAGTTTGGCTTTTTGTGAACCTTTTAAATCTCTTTGTCTTTTTAAGGTCTCAGATTATACATGGGCTCAAAATTGCATACAGCTGTCCAAACACAATCTTAAAAGCCCCTTGGAGCATTAAAATAATTTTCCCTGCCTTGCACTCTGTCCTCCTCTTTAACACTAACAGTGTTCTGTTTGCTTTTTTATCTTCACTTATGTGTAATACTGAGCTTGTTTCCTTGATTGTCTACTGACATATGTAGATATTACTCCTGATCTGTGTTTGACAGGATGTGCCTGTTAGTGTATATCCTGGCTATTCTAAATCTATTGCTCCACTGTTTCACAATGATCTGCTTGAAGACACACATTAAATTTGCCCACTACAGTTTCATAATCAAATGATTTTTCAAAATTAAATTTAATTCTCCTGTATTAAAGGCCTGACATAAATTCTTTTTAAATAAAAGGAGGTCTTTCTTTGATGTTATAGGGTTGTCCATAACTACCTGGTTTGTTTTATTTGCATGTTATGTGACGGTCCAAATCAAAGAGTTACTATTTCGGTGCACAACTAATCTAACAAATATCTTCCTAGAGCAGGTAACTAATTCATTCCCGTATGCTGCTAAAAATTATTTTAGGCTATGTAAGTGAACTAAGATTCAGGCAAACATAGATGAAATGAGCTCAATCAATACAATGAAGGCTCAGAGAAAAAGTGTTATTTTTTCCCCAAAGTATAATCAATTATGTAATTTTGCACTTAAAAAGGCAGAGGAGGGACTTAGAAATGACTGGGGATTAGTTTTCAAAGCTGCTATGTGGTTTGATTTTGGTGACAATAACATTTGGAATATAAATAGGCCTATTTCATTTGAGGAATAAAAATTCTGGTATGTAAAAAGCTATTGTGCAAGACATTCACAATGCTCATTAGAATAAATGCATTCTATGATACAAAGCTTCATTTTAATTGTTTAGTTTAAACACAAGAGTTGAAAAAATTCTGAATGACAAATATTGCTTCATGTCAGGCTGAAAAATGTACCTGTTTTTTTCATGAAAGCACAGAGTAAATCACAGAACAACAGAACTTATACATTGAAGAGGAATATTATATTAAGTAATCCATTCCTCTTGCATGGAATATAGTTCCTTCATAACTACAAATGTGGGTATTTTCATTTTTATTTTTATTTTCTTTGAAACGTAAATATGAAACCAGAAGTCAAAACTAGTAACACACATTACAGACATAGAATAAAAGACAGTTTATTAAAAGATATAACCAATTTTCTACCTGGATACAGGTTTCTAGACACTTATGGAAGATTGTAGTGCATTTTAATTTGTGTCTTAAAAATACTTTTTCATATTTTCTATACTTTTTTTTAAAAAAAAATGCCATTTGTAGCCCTACAGAGTTAATATTGTGTTGCAGCCTGAAGAGATCTGCCTCTGACTGACAGATTGAGGACAAGAATAGGGCATGCAGCAAGGGCTGCAGCAGAGAATGCAAAAGGGGGATAGAATGTAACATAGATGCATGAGAACACAATGAAAGGAAGCTGTGACAGAAATATTTCCTGTAGCCTTTCTTTGACACATCTGCCCAAAACCACCTTTAAAAGTAGGAGAAAGAAGCAGCATTCGCCACCCTTTTAAGTGTGATAGCTGAAGCCAATGGATCCACAGTCAGCTATCATCATTAATATCTTCCTCCAGAAAGACAGTGATAGCTAATGAAGTTACCATGATGCATGTGAGACCATAAGCAATACCATATGTCCACATAAAAAGAAGGGAAAGTGGAAGAGCAGGAAGATCTGAGCACCCTTTGAGGAATCTCTGTACCCAGACCCACTGCTGGTCAGACAAGGAACTGAAATATGGTCCTGAACGAATGTTTCTCCTTTGTTGCTGGATTACTTCCTTCAGCTGCTAATAAATTATAGGAATCCACACTACCCCTTTTTAATCATTTGCTCTCTTTCAAAACTAATTACTAGAACCTGTTGACTTGCCTTTTTGGCTCTACACCATGTGTGGTATGTAGTCACATTAAGATACTTAATTTCTTCTATTTGAATTACTTGATGAGGAATTGCAAAGGACATCAGATTTTACTCTCTAGAATCTTTGCCCTCCAGTGCATTGCCAGTTTAAGAGATGTCATGCTGTAAACGACTTCTAAATCTGCAGATTTGACTAGGAAAAAAAAACAAACCCAAACCAAAAAACCACCACCAAAACAACAACAAAAAAAAACCTAACAAGGACCGATGTCCCTGGTGTCCCAGTGAAATAAATATTAATTTAAACCAGCTACATTAGGAGATAACAATGAATATAGTATTGACAAATAAAGTGTAAACTATGATCCAGAATTCTGACCTCTAGAGCCAAACATTTACTTCAACAAAAGAGATGAAGTCTAGAATTTAGTTTTACTAGGTGCACCTCTATTGAAGACTTTCTTTATTTGTGTGCAGATTCAACTTCAGAATGTAGTGATTTACTTGTCTGTGGTTCTTAGGAGAAAATCAGAACTTATAGGTCCCCTTATGAATTGTTAATTAAAGACAAAAATAATAAGGATTTTTTTGTAAAGGAATCTCACTCTTTCCATAGGCAGAGAGTATACAAGCGAGATGCTTAAAATATGTGTAACAGCAAACTGCAACTGGAAGGTATTTTTTACTGTGCTCCCAATATTAATCCTTTGACAAAAGATTATGCTATATCTTATTCCAAGTACAGCTGCTTTGGGTTTGTTTGGTTTGTGGTTTGGTTTTGGTTTTTTTCCTCTCCAGGTGGTGGATCATTAGAACTTTCCTGGATAACCCCTATACCAAAAAAAGTATATTTTCATACTGTCTTATTGATCTTTAATGCATAATTTTCTAAATGACTAGAGACCTGCCAAGAACTCCTGTTAGGTTTTGTTTGTTCTTTTTTTCACCATACAAGTTTAAACATCAAGAGCTTTAATTAACATTAGAAGAATTTTCCTCCTGTGGCCTAAAATCTACATGGCTAAATTTCCCCTCAGACTTCTTAGTCCTCGTAGGATTAGTGAAATAACTTATCCTTGGCAATATTTACATGGCCTGCCAGGAAACTTTCAGCATGAAAATCATAGAGACAGAAGAATAATCAATTAGTAGTTGCTAGGAATGCTCTTTCCCCCTTGGCTAGGAGATCAAAGCTGAATCATTATTTAACCATATTTTAAATGTTATATTTACCAAATGCAAATGCAGAGAGAATGCATTTAATTTGTCCAGTACTTTTTGTCCATTTTAGGAAAAAATCATTATGAATGTCATAACAACTGATGACATTTTGAGTTTTACTGTTCTTTGAATGAGCACTAATAGTTTAGAATGTTAAAGCCAATATACACAGTTATATGAAATAAATTCCAAATGGAATGGAAAAGATATCGTGTTAATGCATCTTGAGGAGAAAAACAAACCAAAAAAAGCTACAGGTCAAGGGTAGATATTTTTCTTTCATTTAGAGGACTCTGGAGCAAGAATATCGGAGTAAGAAGTGTATCTGTTCATATGTCAACATTTCTGTTTCTGTATGTCTTTAGACAGGTGGGATCTGGAATGGATAAATTAATATTTCTATCTTTGCTTCATTTTCTTCATTCCGTTACACTGACTGTGTATATAAATTATACATCTGAATGAATATTAATGGCAGTCTCTCTGGATTTGGGCACAAAAACACAGGATGAATTCTGAATTTAAGTGAAGAGATTTTCAGAAGGTGGGGTATTTTTAGCTGAGGAAATCACAACCAAAACGCTCCTCTGCAAAAGGAACAAAACAGACAGAAATGTAGCAGAAAGCAGCATTAATTTCACATATATGTTAACAAACAAGGAATTGTTGTTGTTCTTTGCCTACACAACTTAAGCCTGTTGAACATCTTAAATAAAACTTTGATCATTTCTGGTAATGACCTATTGAAAAGTCATTACTTGATGGGAGCTGGCATGCAGGACTCCATGAGATTCTGTGGTCTCACTCTGTTCTTAGGATAAAACATAAATATGACAACTCATTTACTACTCCATGGGAAATAGTTTTATGCCAATACAGTGAAAGTTAAACACTGCATCAAAATTTTCATTTTCAAGGAACTTTCATAATTTTCTATTTTTTCTTTGATTTCTCTTCATATTTTCTAAAATAGTTGTGTTTGCTGTATTGGATTACAGAAGAATACTTACATGGACCAGCTTGTGGTCTTGAAAACTTATACATGGGAAAATAAACATGCTCATTAAGAAAATACTGATAATACCCAGAAACAACAGTAAACTGATTTAGTTAACGAAGATATAAGCAGTAATTAGGATAGTGCTGATGAATAGATTTGTGACAGCAAAAGTCCCAAATCTTGGACCTGAGTGGACTAACTTATTTCAAAAAAAATAGGAAGAAAGAAGCCAACATGTTTAGAGTTTTCTCATTTCATTGCAGTTTGTAAGGAATCAAGAGTCATCTGAATGAAATCCACTCCCATTCCTCTGAGAACACTTTGTTAAGAATAGTTTCACTTTCACTGAAGTAAATTCATCATTTCTTGATGAAAAAAGAAATAAAAAAAGACTTAAAACCCCTTGGTCAGATGGATAATTTTCATGTTTGGTTTGTTTTTGGGTTATGTTTTGTGTTTTTTTTTTCTTGAAATATGCAATCAAAAGCAGTCAAGGAACATAAGAATATAGAATTCATTGTTAAAATAAGTTAAGGATACTCATTACCAAGAAAATGAAAATCAATATCAACAATATCTAGGAAATAAGCGTATATAAAAATGACGCAGAACTGAAGGGAATGTCTTTAACACAGAAGTGTAGAAGTGTTAAAACAATCATAGTTCCCATGGAACCACTCCAAGAGACAAAAGGATGGGGGAAAAGAAAGGAGAGGAGGTTCAGGAGTCATTACGTATCTCACAGTGAAAAATTACATTCTGTTGTTGAACAACTTATGAAAATAACCTCTTTTTTCTTGTAATCGACAAAATTATGCATACAAGAGTGAGAGCAGCCATAATTATTTCCATAGGATATGGATAAGTTAAACTAATGCACAGATAACTTTTCATTAAGACAATTAAGTTAACATGGGTTCTCAGGAAACTGCCACCTTCACCTGAATATGTCCACGCTCAAAGACCCACACAAGATACAGAGACTGAAAACAAAACTGTACATTCTGCCTACATGTTTCGCTCTCATTCTTCTGTGATATTTTTTCCTATAAAAATGTGTATAGTGAAAATCATTAAGAACTTGTTGGTCCTGAGCACATACCTCAAAGTTCTTACCAAATAAAAAAAAAAATTATGGCGTTTCACTTTTAACATTTTAAGCTACCAAATGATAAACAGGAAGAGTATGAATAAGATTAAGAGTCTGAAAGTTCTCGCAGCTATTCACAGATTTCTCTTCTACAGACTCTGCAAGAAAAACTGTTGCTTTTGGCTTAGCTGAGCACTCCCCATGCTTCTTATGTCAAGCTAAAGATAATAGATGAAAATGTTGTATATGTATATGAGTAGCTTGGGAGGGAAACAGATGCTTTAAATTGGCCTCTGTGAAGTACTGAGAGTGCAGCTGGGGAATACGCTATTAAAACATGGCCATTACATTACTTTTACTATCTCTAGTCTGAAGGAAACAGAGGCCAGTTAAAGACTACCTTGTTTGGAAATTCACTTAGGGCAAACATTAGCACACCCAGTGTTAATAAAAGATGTTTATAAAGCATCTTACAGTAATGTGTACTATGTAGCAAGCTGGAAGTAGCCTACAGCAGCTGTGAAGCATGAGAGGCATAGGAGAGCCAGAACCTGGTGTCTTGACTGACACTTCTATTCTAAGCAGCATGTTCTCATCACAAAATGTAGCGACAGGTAGAGGGTGTAGACATCTGAAATGAATTATGTATTTCAAGAATAAGAAAGAGGCTGGAATCACCAGAAGCTGGAATTTGGTTCTCATTTGTACCTCAGCCTAAAGTAACATGGTTACTAAAGCCACGGTAATAGTGTAGGATTGATTTTAACTAACAGAGGGAAGAGTGTTTCAATGTTATTAACGTTTCTTTAAGTTAAAACAAAACAAAACAAAACCCACAATTGGATGTGTAGGGGAGATACACCTAGTCCACCTCCAGATGTCTACACCTGAGCAATGCCCCCTAGGCTCTGGAAAGGGATAGACAATTGATGTGATCTCTTTTGGAGAATTATATTGGAGTGAGATCAAATGCTCTCTAGAAGATCTGATTTCCTTCCATTGACTATACAAAGATATCTTTCCATAAAGGAAGCTTGAATTGTCTAATGCTAGGTGACATGAATTCAAGCCCAAGTACAAGACTCACTTGTTTTATTTGTATATTCTTTTTTTTTTTTCCCTCTCCTTCCTTTTTTTTGGAAAAGGAGATAATTGAATTGCCACATGGATTGAAGGGAGCATTAAACAGTTAAGTTTCAACTTAGATGAACCTTAGCCGACCAGGACATCAACCACTACCACTTGATCACTCTTTGCCCTTCATTCCTCCTCCCACCTCCAATCATAAAACCCAATTCATACAGTTACTATTTAGGAAGCTTATAAATATAAATAAATGTATCTCTCCAACTATAATTTTTTTTTTATATTTAAAGGACTAGTAAACTCACTTTTAGTGAAAATTCACTGAGTACTTCGTGACATGCTGGGCAGAGTAGTTTTAACGGAAGTTACTTGCTTCACAGAACAAATACGGTCCATGCAATATACTGTAGTCCAAAAACATCCAAAAAAATGTGACAATGCTTTCCTATGTTGTTAGTGAAACTTATGGATTTGCTGTTAATAAGAGTTAGGTTTGCTCTTAAATAGTGCTAGATAATTAAAACCTGAGAGAGAGTGGAATCTTACTCAGAAAATTCTGAATGACTTTTTAAAAACATTTTGCTTCGCATTCCTCAGAGCAATAAGAAAAACAGCAGATGCACACCCACACTCTTAAAATCTTGACATGTCTATTCTCCCTCTTTTACATTCTATTCTATAAAAACCTTTGAAAAGTATTCAAAACCAGCATTTCCAACAACCATAACTACATACCTAGAAGGCTGAATTCTCATCCTTCTATTAACTTCTCTTTAGAATTGAGAAATCTAAAAATATGAGTAAATCACAGTAAAAAAAACCATTAAATCCTGACTTCACTGAAACCAGTAAGAATTTCTACAGGAATAAGATTTTTTTCTGAATGTTTTCATCTTACTTTAGATATTGTGAAATTAATATATTGTTCTGATAAATAATTCTCTTCAAAGCTGTTTGCATACAAAGCATAACTTTCTCTATGTAAAATGTAAAACATGCTTATAGCTATTTCCTTAAAAAAAACCTCTCTTTTTGCCCCTGATCATCTGTTGATGAAGAACAGAAAGATGTAAACGTCTTGTTGTAAAAATATTTTACCATCTTTGTTCAGCTTTCAAATACATATTTCACATTTGAAAGGTAACGGTACATGGACCAAGGTAATCCTGAAAAGTAAGTGACCTAAAAATATTTATTGGGATTATAACGTGTGGATAAATTGAAACAGTTGCCCAGTTGTAAGTGGCTGTTAACTTATTTCCAAGCAGGCTATTTGACTGTTACACACTGATCATTATGTAAGTTAAGTATCAGATGCAATACAAAGAATATATCAATGGTAATTATAAGAGGTGTGATGAATCCTTAATTGCTTAATTCTATGACACATGAGGAAAAAAAAGGTGATTCTGGGTATGCCAGTGTGGGGAAGTTAAATGCTAAAAGCTGAGATGCCTCTGAAATGTAGATAAAAGATGAACAAAAGCTTTAAGAATGGTTAAGTTCAGACTCAGGCATTTAAATTCCACACTTCAAATGTCTAAGATCTGCCACTAGACAGAAATTCATTACATTATCAAATTCCATGGTACCTTTTCTCCATATTTGCCTATTTGGAAAACAGTTTACAGATTTGTTTCCATTCAGTGCAGACATAGCACTATGGATAATCAAAATAATACTACCATTTCAAAATAATGAACATTTATCTTAGAGATTTGCCAATTTTTCTTTTTATTATAGAAGACAAATCATTAGCCATGAAAGCACAATAATGATGATGATGAAAACAACAAAAGTAATGTGGCAATTGTTTTCAAAACTCAGGGAGTGTAAGTGTGATCACCTATCAAAAGTAAATAAGAAAACCACCTTATGTTTTTCAGCATAAACCACTACAAATAAGGAATGAGATTTTTAGCTTCATTACACCTTACTTGAAACAGTCTTTGTAGTGATCACATACTTATTAAGATTCTAAATAATGTCTTGGCATTCAGGAAAGAAGTTCCAAATAATAACCACACATAACAATCATGATTTCCCTGTAAGAGAATTTTCCTGTAAGAGCATGACTTGAATGTTAGTAGCTAATTAACACTACAAAAAAAAAAACAACCACCAAACCACAAACAAAAAAAACACCAACCAAAAAAAACACCAACCACAAAACCCACCCAAAAACAACCAAACCCAACATATTGGTAAAACTACAAAGCCTAACTTCATGCACATAATCCTTAATGTGCCAAAGTCCTCCTTTCATTTCCTAATCCAAATCCAAAACAGCACACACCAAAATCGAGATCAATGCAAAAATCCCAACACAATCCCAGATGCGTACCTTTGCAACAAAAGACAAAAGCAAACAACCTTGAATTAAACATACAAACAAAAATCCCCAGTGGCATTTTTAAAACAGGATCAAAATGGACAGCCAAAATTTAAATTCACGCATCTTATTTTGATGTAGAGGGATAATTCTTGTACTTATTCCTTAACTTGCCTAAATCATCATAGATGGCTGAACAGAAGATAGGTGTTCTGATGTGTGAACAGCCACTTGACAACTGTGCAGAAACTATAGCGCAGTCGATAAGTTGAGTGCACAGACTGTAAACTCATTTTCATGAATATGACTTTTAATTTAGAGCTAGACACATAAGCAAAGTACTTGAAAACTCATATCAACGCACAGCAGCTTGCAGATGACTACCAAGTGGCCTAATTTTTTATTAACACTATAGGAAGAAATTGATTTACAGTGGAAGACTACTTTGCTGTAGCAGTTAATACTACATTTACATGCCTCTATAATTTACTTCACTTACGGCTGTCTCTTATATTAATATTCATTATAAAAGTCCTCTTCTAATATTGCTTGATTTGACAGGAATGCATTAGCTATGACAAATGCTTTATAATGTGCTCAGACAATATTAATACAAGCAGAACCTCTGATAATTGCTGTTACTTAAACACAAAGATTTTCTTTTTCATTTTAATTTACCCTTTCCTCTCTTCTTCCAACCCTTTGCTAATATAAGGTTTGATAACTATACATCAGTCAGAATCATTCCAAAGCTCAGCTTGGCTTGCTAGACCACATGAAAAACTGAACCAATTCAGTTTTTCAGAAACTATAAGATACAAAAGTTGCTATAATGTTTTGATTTGGAGAGGGATATTTTAAGTAGAAGTAAATCACTTTCCTTAGCAGTCATCTCTATTTTATGTTACAGTAAACAAATTCTTCCTTCTCAGGACATGACTTGCTCATGAAAGTTCCTTATCCATATATAATCTGAGATCACAGACAGAATTTTTACAAGCATAAAAGTAGAATAAACCTGGCTGCCAGGTTTACTACAGCTCTACACAGTCATAATAAGACTTTCCTGGAGAAATAGGGTCTGAAGTTTCAGAATATATGTAAGTAAGGTACTACCACAAATTAGGTTCAAACTTTGCAACATAAACAGGCAATGAAATTAGTCTGTATGGTCATAGTGTGAAGTGACCTATGGGTAAGGAGCTATTATAAAAAAAATATTTACAGAAGCCTGATGTACAGAGGGTAGAATCCACGACACAGGATTTATCAGCAATTATATCATAATCATAGCTCAGTTTAATAAATATGTTAATTAATTCACTTGGAAGAAAACACTGAAAAACAACTTGCTGTAAAGTAAGTGCTACCAGTGTTTTTGCTATCATAGCTACGAGTCTGAGTCTACCTTGTCCTCACGCGCAGAGTTGCCAAAAAATTAACACTAAATTTAGCACACTATAATCAACTGTCTCAGTTTCTTGTGTTTTCTAAGACATTAATATGATATATTTTAATAGTCTAAGTGAGATGCCAAAGTTCCCCAGATAAATGTTTGTCACGCTGATACTTAAAAAACAGGCATAGTCTAGACTCTGCTTTCTAGAAAGCTAGGTCCCAAGTCATCTTCCCAAGAAATGTTCAGGGAAAGCATTTCTCATGCCTGATATCAGTTGCAAACAGGTAGTTAATTCAAACAATAAATCTATTTAACTACCTTTAGTCCAATGTTTGAAATCTAGAAGGTATAACTATTGTAGGAGTAATACATTTGCGGTGCACAAGCAAGCATGTTCACAGCCTGCTGCAAACTTACACATATAGACCAAATAGAGGGAAACAAGCATGTTTTGTTAGCATCATTTTAAAGCAGATAATTCACTTTGCTATACTGTGCTGCGACAGTCATGTTTTCCTTGTATCCAGTTGCTAGTGTCGAGATCCGTGAGGGCTGGTAAGCTCTCCTCCCCAGGGAGGTAACAGTCCCTTCTTCTGTGGAGACAGAAATGCCCATGGCTTGGCAGAGGGTAATGCACAAAACAAGTGCCCCAAATCCATTTTGGACTAGAATTTGATGAGGAATATGCAAAACAGACAAATATAAATACCAGACACACAGGCAGTTACATTGCTCTGGCTAAACCCTGAAGCTCTTCTTATTTTTTTTGGTGGCTTCTGGGGCTCTGGGCAGCATAGCTACCAAATAGGTAATACTGAATCTAGCATGGACCTCTAGCACATAGCTGGAGCTTCAGGAATTCCTCCTGTGATAATCCCAGTGCCAATCGATATAATAGTAACATAATAGTAACATGATTCATTTGAATTGAAATTGGATAACCCTTCCTTTGAATCTAGAACTTCTCTCTTTATTCAACACATAACACTGTATCAGCCAGTGATATATGGTAATATACATTTATAAAACGGGCACTGGGGAAAATCTCTTTAAACCTCTCCTTGTTTCTTTGCAAAATTCTCTCAATTATAATCCAAACCTCTAGATGCAGTAAAACACATATTAACCATTTTCAAGCTCTAGATGAAATAAATTTCAGTGGTAAGTCTTTAAGGATTCTTTCTCAAGGACATGCTTTGTACATTTACAAAACTTCACAAATAGTCTATAAGTAATGCTACTAGGATGTGTTTCAGTGCTTACTTTAAAGCTGGAAACTATGTTTGACAGCCATAAGTATGTCTGATCTGGAAAACAGGGAAGTTTTTGCCATAATTAAAGTGGAAAAAAAATAAGATGTACATACTGTACTGCTAACAAAGTCCTGTGATCCTTTATCAGAATTGTTCACTTGCTCAGAGACCCAAAAGAGGAGTCGTGTATAGATCCCACTGTTGCTTCGCTAGCCTGTAGCTAAGCTATGTTAAAGAAATGTTCTAAATAATAAATGTTTTTTGAATTACAGAATCATAGAATGGTTGGGTTTGGAAGGGACTTTGAAGATCATCTAGTTCCAACCCACCCACCATGGGATGTTATTTTTTTATATTAAAATTTCCTTCTGCATAAGAAACCCCAATGGATTGTCAAAACACAGCTCTTTTACAAAAGCACATTTGTTCATACATTAAAGGAAAATTTGGGGTATCACTTTCATTATTCTGACATCAGTCAACCATTCAGTACCACAGAGATGCATCTCCTTTCCACATCTACTCTGTACAACTTCAAACCAAATTCAGTTTCTAGAAGCACGGCCTCTTGGGTCATGATCACATCTGAAGTTAAATTAAATGAAGAAATGTCTTAAACTGGCTGTGGAATGGTGAAATATTTAAGCCTCATAAGGCTTCTTCTGGTCAATTTATGAACTTTATTGCCAATACTTCAAATGTTATACTTCAGTACTTCAGATATTCAGGTCAGATGGCCCAAAAAATCCATTAAAATAATACAAATAACGATGAATTCTTTAAACCAGGAGTTGAAGCAATAGCAATATATTAGGTTATCTATGAATAATGAAAATAAATATATGTCTTTGCTCAGTTCACATAATCAGGGATATATTAAAAAAAAAATCCAAACATAAAACCCCCCACAATTTAAAAACACATCAAATATACCACAGGATTTTCTTAGTTTGTGTAAAATATCAAATCTTGTGTCTCCATTCAGAGACTACCCAAGTACGCAGTAATGACCTTGAAAAAGACAAACACGTTCTTCAAACTGGTAATGAAGGACTCAGTAGGTAGAAGGGTGGGCTCAGCCACTGGAAAGCACTTGCCCCCAAAAGCAGAGCAAGTCTGTGCACAACAGCCGAATAGCTGTAGCTCAGGGTATGATGACACACTACTAAAGGAAGATAAATGCACTCCCAAACATGTAAGGCTGGAAATGTCAGCAATATATCTCATGAGTTCCATAATGACAGCCATCGTGATTAGATACAGTATCTGATAGATACAGTCCACAGTATCTGATGAAGAGAAAACCGCTAAGCATTAAGAAGCACAGCTCTGTGCCAGAGCAGAAAAGAGAGAAACTGTTCTTTCCAACTTTCTTGTTTGGGTTTTGGGTTTTTTTGAGTTTGTTTTCTGGGACTGTCTGTTTGTTTGTTTGTGGGTTGGTTTTTTGGGTTGGTTTCTGGGGTTTTTTTGTGGGTTCCCCCACCTCCCCCCAACCAGCAGTTGGCAACAAACCGAATAAAAATAATACTGGCAGAGGCTGTGGATAATACAAAATATTATGACCTGTTCTGGATGACCAGATTAGTATCCACAAGACTGATTATTTTTTTTTTCCCTCTGGATCATTGTTTTTTGCCTGAGTATTCTCATTTCAAGGGTTTACTTTGAATTGTCCTAGAAAGTGTCCTGCAGTTTTAAAAATCTCTTTAAAGTCCTAGAAAGACTATTACCTGAAGGAAACAATGAGACAGATTTCCAGTGACAGATGGTTCTTCTAGACTACTATCGATCGACAAAAATGTAGCACAAAGTGCTACAGTGTTGACAACTACACTGTTGATGCTAATTAGGAGCGGGTTAATTCATAATTCCATTAACTTCCTTCCTTTTTTGAAGTTAGCTAGGAGTTATGAAAAGCTTAAAACAAAATGGCAGTAGGAGATAGCCATGAAGCAGGCTTCACAGTTGTAATAGAGAGCAACCAGGGACCTTGACCTGGAGCTAGACAAACCACTGGCTAATTAAAAGGCAGCCCAGTAACAACTCAGCATTTCTGAACAGCAACCACAGTGGACAACTTGAAGAATCCCCTGGTGTAGGAAAAACAGAACTATAAATGGGAATGTCAAATTTTTGTACAGTGAAACACATGTGAAACATTGTCAACAACAAAAAAGTGATGTCTAAAGGTTTAAATCTGCAGTAGCAGGCTGGGTAATTTTCCTTTAAATTTACCCAAACACACTAGTTAAGTACCATTACAAATGCAAATATTCAGAGAGACTGTTACTTGCCTTTTAAAGAACTCACTGAGCCTTAAATGGGTGCCCTGAATTTTACTCAAGAAGACATCCAAGTATTGGCTAAAAATGTGAAAAGTAGATGCGGCCCCTATGCAAGGGGATGTTCCCCCCCACCCCCACCCCCAAGCTGGTAGGGCAGTGGTTTTGTCAGTATGAACTTTATATCTACTCAATTAATTTCCATGTTGTTCTGCCATTCATGACAGGCATAATTCACCTTCTCCTCTCAGTAGTGCGGTTACCACACTCACTGCTGATACCTGGAGCAGGAGCTGCAGGACCCATGGCACAGCACATACCTCAGGCTGGCAAACTACAGTGAGAAAACAGCAGGAGAAATGAAAGCCCGTTTAGGTCCCCTCTTTTTCTTGGTAAATCAGTATCTGACCATCCAGGTATCCAGGTAATGTGCATGAATATATCTACATTTAAACAAAACCAGCTACCTGACTTGTGCTTCCAGAAAAAATTTCTTGTAGGCAGAGTAGCTTGGGGTGGATTTTCATGAGGGAAATGTCAGTCATAAGCTTATTGCCATAAAGACAATTGTTGTTGGGTTAAAAGTTCCCAAACCTTAGCACTTTGAAATAAAAGAGTTGATTCACATTATGAGATACTGTCATCCATGCTCTTGATTTTGTACAAAAGCTTTCCCCAAGTAGCACGCTCCCAGAGGCTGTGAGCATTGTCGCTCCTGTGCACACACATACTAGAGGTGTCCCCACGAATGATCTATTAAATTGTGCTGCTGAAGCTCACTTACACTAGTCATACTCTGTGAAGGAGATAATGCACTAACCCTTCTCCAAACCATTGCCCTTGCTCTGCATCTGGTGGTGTAACAAGCAACGAGCAACTAGGAAGCACATGCAGGAAAAGCATGACAAGGTTGTTTGGCAAGATCTGCCACGTATTTCAAGCTCCCTGTGTATTGCCATCAACCGCTGCTGATATTTCCTTACACCTGAAAGCAGGACAAAAAGTAGGCGTCTTTCCCTACTGGGAAATGTTGGTTTATTGAGGGCAACTACTGCAAGCAAATTTGGCTAGATGGCCGAAGTGGGTAATCTGTTGATGCAACTTTCAGATGGATCTGCTAAGACGATGCTAGAAACTTGCAGCAATTAAACTAGCAGAGCAGAAAATGAACCAGAAATAGCAGAAAGTAAAATGTAGCAAAGGAAGGGATTAAAACTGCATGGCAGCTGTCTCAGGACTCCTCTGATAAGGTGAATGAACTGAAGAGTTCATTTGAGTGCTATAATGTAAGAAAACGGCTATTTGCAAGCAGAGACGTGATAATTTGAGAAGTGTGATAAAAAGGTCTAATTTTTAAAATTTGCATTCTCTGTAATTCTTAGTTGGAAACATGGGTTACTAAAAGTAATGCTACTACCTATGCTTTGATCAGTGCAGATCTACTGGATTAAATAAGTAGATCCTTCTGAATCTCCTAAAAAGCTTATTATAGGGCTTAAAACTAATCAGAGGTGGAACAAGGAAGTGGAAACGGTACAAAATTCCAATTGAAAGAAATAGGAAGACTGCTTGAAAGTATACAACCTGGGAATTAAAATATGAATTTTAATTCTCACTTAATTCAAATTCTAGTAATGACAAAAAATACTAAAGCAGGTATAATAATAGAAAGAAATTAGTCTTCAAGAGAAATAAAACATCTTTAATTACCTGGAGTCAGTTTTGTGACATAATTAAGGACACTGAGAGAGGGTACAGGCAGCTTTGCACCATAAAGCCTTTGTCTATCCAGACAAATCTATACCAGCAATTACAATTTTCTAGGGTTTTATTTAATCAAGCACTATTCATTTCTCCAGTCCTGTACAAAACACAGAAAGATAAAATATTTTGACCTAGGTAGGACATAGGTCAAGAATCAATTCTTGAGCTGTGAAAATGCATGTTGTTTGACTCAAGTCAAACAAATTGGTCTCATGTTTAAATGTAAGTACTGTTAAATTTGCCACTTAAAGGACTTCATTACAGACCACCTCAAATGTCAGGAAGACAAATTATATGTTTGAACATGTGTGTCCACAGTTTTCTCTGACATGCAACAGAACCATGCCCAGAGGACTTGAGTCAAACCTAGTATCTTTGGCCAAATAATTATGAGAATCCCACATGAGATTTTGTATATGTTGTATACATACATATAACTTCTCAGTGTTAAAAAGGTTTTGTCTTGATTGTGGAATGAAACCAACTATTTTCCACTTGCAGTCTTTGGATATTGCCACACCTCCCAACTACTGGGAGTGTTTTTACTATTAGATTGTTGTTTTCATGCAAATTTTCATAGACTGTAATCAAAGTGCTACTTGCATTCTCTTTGATAAGGTAAGTACTGAAGTTGAATGCATGGATCTCATTAGGTCTTTCACTATTAAAGCATTCTTATATAATTTTATTAGATTTTCCCTAAGTTTCCACTCAGTCTGATGTTATTCTTCATTAAAAAATAGATAATATAGTTCATTTACAGTAATAAAAGGAACAAAAATCTTTACATTCCTCCATTATCCTCAAAACACGACTTTCTCACAAGGCTTTCTGGAAACATCACTACACCAGTGGTTCCTCTGTAGCTGATATTTAACATGTACTCACAAGTTTTCTTCATCTTTACATGAATTCCCCCAATTTTTCAATAAATTTTTTTGTTTCCTGAGAAAAATACATTTTTTCATATGAAAAGCATTTGATTCACTGAATCTCCAGCTCATCTTTATTACTTGCCTAGAACTCTAGTTTTTGTGTCGTTTGCAATTGGTAAAGAATTCATTGCAGGTAACTGATCATGAAAGATTAGACTGGCGTTAAGACCCTATTCCAAAAGGGTATCACTGGAATATTTCTACACCAACTTGTATCTCATGACTGCATTCCAAGGCCTATAATTAGCAGGCTTAAATCCACTTAATAGGTTCCATATTCATTCTGTATCATTCCAGTATCTTAGATAATTTTTAACCTCTGCACATTCTAGAGCCGTGCAAACACAAGGCATCATCATGCTTATCCTTTATCAATCAAATATGTAATCTCATAAAAACAATTTTAGGTAGGAAAGTCTAACTTTCTACCAATTCATATTCATTGTCACTATATAATTGATCTCATTTACTTGAGTACTTAAGTCCTCTATCAGCAGTTACTTTATTTTTCCCAAGATTGATGACAGGCTGATAGACCTATAAATACTTGATTCATTCTGTTTACCTTTTGTGAATACTGACACAACATTAACTTGCTTCTAGTCCTCTGGATTTTCTACTGTGCCTACAATGTACAGAAAAATATAACAGTTTATCCAGAACACTGTTTATCTGCTTTTTTTAAAACGTTCATATGCAACTTTTCCTGATTTGGTGTCTAATTTAATACTTGTAGGTAAATACACTTATTGTTACAGTTAGCATGGAAAGCATTTAAACATCATCAGGACACAGTTCCTTGGTTCTTGTTACTCTTAAAAGCATCTTTTTATTTCCCTTGATGAGCCTATATTTATTCTTGTATCCATTTGTTTCCTATAATAATATTCTGTAGTTCTTAATTTCTAATCCACTTAAATAGTTCTAGCTCCTTTGATATTAATTCCACTATGGACATGTCATAAAACTGTAGTTTTAATACTGGAACATTGCTATTTGATGTATCAAGGTGGAATGCAGAATGCACAAAGGTAAAATGAGAAATACACAATAATTCTTCAGGAGGTTTGAAACATCATATGGATTTTGAGAATAAGACACCCTTAACGTACCTATTCTGAAGTTATAGGTGTGGTCTGCCCGAATTACCTATAAACATGCCATTTAGTACGTGGAAAACTACATTAAGTCTAAAAAGAACAGAGTTCAGGTGCCTGAAGACCAACTGCATGTTTACCTTCCTCCTCAAACAGATATTGCAGTCACAGCTATGCTTTGTATCAAGACAATGTGATGTTTGCTCGTGCCGAAGTCAGGTTACTAAGCTTAAGCAACCTAGTCTAGTGGAAGGTGTCCCTGCCTATGGCGGCGGGGTTTGAACTAGATGATCTTTAAGGTTCTTTCCAACCCAAACCATTTTATGTTTCTATCTGAGAGCATTGGATCAAGAATTTTTTGCTCTGTTCCAAATTAGGCCATAAACTGACAAAATAAACTATTATGCAATAGTAACAGGCTTCGGAATCTGATGTTTTACAATAAAAACTTGAAAGATAATCTAGGATTGCAATACCATATTTTTTTTTAAATCCCAGTGGGTAGAATTGTGGAGCCTTCAGACCTATCCTACTAACTAGCGTCAATGCCATTCCCAACATAACAACAAAACACATCATGAAGAATGAGTCATTAAGCAGATTGCGCTATGGTGCTTGATCCAGTTTTTAGAGCAATACTGATGAAAAACTGATAAATAGATATCTGATATCAGAAGATTACTCCCAAGATTTCTAGTAGTTACAACTACGGGCATGCAGCAACCAAGATGACATTTCTCTGAGCTACAATGAAAGACCCTATTTAATATTTCAATAGAAAATGCTTTTCAGACCTACAAACAATATCATTGTTAGCATTGGACTTTCTTCCTGATTCAATAGGCTGATACAGATGTTGAGACTGACAGCAGTTTCTATCTGCCGGATTATTCAAGCATAAAATTGTTGTCAAGGCAATCTCAATCAAAAGCAGCTGGGTCCACAGAAAACACATGGTGTTCATATGACGAAGCTCTCAGCGTATGTAGATGCAAGCAAAGAAGAATTTTATTGCACATTCATGATCAATTGAGACACACATAAATTACTGTAATTTTTATATCGCCATTTAGCTACACTCTGAAAGAAAGAAAAAGCCCTAGTTCTACACAGAGATCAAAAGAGAAGCTATTGTCTTCCAAATTACCATTGAGCTCTAATGCAAAATTGGTGCAACAGTGTGTGGAATGCTGATAACATTTTGTGCTGCAGTTAGCTGCAGATTGTCTGAAGTATGAAAAAGTCAAAGCATAGATGGATTAAAGTGAAAGATGTTGTAGCACGGTTACATTTTAGTGGTTTGGGCTGAATTTTCCAAGCATGTGATTAAGAGAACTGATGGCTGTGAATCGGTAATCTCTAGTTTCCAAGCAAATTACAAGAAAATCAGAAAATAAGAACATATATTTCAGACTGTAGCTTCTTTTAAAGATTTTTTGTTCAAATAAAATTAAAAAAAGGAAAAGTTGAACTTTCAGAATTGGGTGATGGGGAAGTGGGCCATGAAGTCCTATAGCTTGCTCTGAAATCCATCTGTGTTGTGGTAATCACCGAGCAATTACTTCTTATTTATTATTTCACACTTGCAACTTTGGACTATTTCACCCAAAATATTTCAAACAAGTTAATACGAAGTAAAAATTATTACAGATTCAAGATTCAAGGTCATTGTTCTGGTTTGATGTGCACTAAAACATTGAATTTTAAAGGAAATCAATTTACATGCAGGACCTCAGAAGCCCAAACCTAGAATTAGCCTGTTAATTCTGCTGTGCCCTAAACAACGCTGAAATGATCTGAAGAAATAATTTGCTAAAACAAAAGCACACTTTATGATATAATAAAGAATGCGAAAACAAAAAACCAGCTAAGTTATACAAACTGAATGCACTGAATTGTCTTCTGAGATTAAAGATCCTTAATATAACAATTACATATACAAGGGTAACCACAGCCTAAGCTGTACTAGCAAATTGCACATTGGGACCATAGAGTAAATTTTTTCTGCATCCACCAGCAGATTTTGAATAGTATTAAATACTAGTTTGAATTTTAAATACAGTTGACATTTGTATCTTTATTAGAAATAGAATTTCTTTTGGTTACAAAAGCTTAAAAGAAAATCTTCTGTCTGTAAAAATGCTAATAAATAGGCAGTGGGACTTAAAATATATGTTAATATCATAAATACAGCAGTATGTCTTCCTCAGCTTTCCTTAAGAAAGGAAAACTTAGGGTAGTTTGTCATTAAGAACAAAGGATTAAACAAATAACTTGAAAAGTAAGTGATAATATAGGTTAGCTACACCCAGCAGCACCAGAAACAATCCAATAATTCTTGATATATGGAAGCCCTCATAAACCTTAGAGCCCAGCCATTACCAAAATCTATGTTTATAATAAAAAAAGAAAATAAGCTTAGAAGCTGAATGTAAGGGAGATAAAATGAAAGCGGAAATAAAAGGAAAGCAGAGATAAGAGGAAACTGATTTTCATTTTCAAGTGGGAGTTTCTTTCCATTCCAGGTTCTGAGCTGAACCAAGAACTGCACAAATACATCTATGTACAGAGGTAATGTACACACGGCTTTGACTTTTGAAGTGATAACAGAAAGAAAGCAAGGTGTGCTAATCCATGATACTGGAAGAAACAACAGTTAATTACCCATCTTGAACTGAGAAGGGAATATTGCAAACATGCAGAAACATATTAATATAAATATACTCAAAGAATATTTCTTCCATTGTTTTAAATGAACTTGCTGTAATGCTAGACAATTATACTTTGTCCTTCTATAAAGATTCATACAACCAAGTGTTCATTTAAGCACTGTTTGAAAACTTTTTCCTACAATTTAGAGCAGAAGTTTTGAATCTTAAATAAAGCAGCACATACAGACTAATAGCAGAGTCCCTTGTCTCCTTACTAGACACTTGAGAGATATACAATGTTCTAGTAAGATGTGTTCAGTAAGACACCTATGGTTGAATGTAATCTGAGAAAGATGAAGTTACTATTTTAATACTAAACCATACATACTCCAGCAGTCTACTTTTATTAGGCAATAACTTTCTTTCCATGCTTAAAAAAAGTCAATGAGAAAAAGGTTCATGCTTTTAAAAAACAAAACAAACAACAATAAAAAAATCAAGAAACTCTCTTCCCGTCAGTGGGAAATCTAAAAGTTATTCAAAAGCATATTAAAATTTCCACTTGACAGACATAAACAGTGTCATTTGTTACATATAATTCAGAATTAACTAACAGAACTCAGATTTTGAACACTGGGCATCAAATTCTTACAGAGCAAGGCATGATTCAGTTAAAAAGAATCAAAACCTGTGGAAAAAAATTGGACCTGTTGACAGAAAGGGCAATTTGGTCACTGAGGTTGGAATCTGTCTCAGGTAACTGTAGTTATCAGCATAGCAGTTTATACCCAACCTAGTCACCACAGGCATTTTTTATACTTTTTCTCAGGTCTTCATCATTCATCTGATTTATTATAGACATCTACTTTAGAATAAGATGAATTGTTCCCTAGACTTTATTGATGTGATTTCCTCTCACACTAAGGAGAAGCCAGTGCAAATAACATCAACATGTATGTTTATACTTGGTCAAAGAAATTCCACCTCTCAATGAATATTATACTTAACAACATCTGCCCTGCTCTCCTTCATGTATTCCAGAAAACCAAAAGTACAGATGAACAGTCTAAGCAATTCAGTAGATTTCATTCTGTTAAAACATTCCTTGTATTTGAAGCTGAGTTCTCAGCTCAGTAATGCATAAGACATCCTGTATGCTGTGCAACATGTCTTTGTCACTCCCTACGTATCTACAGACCAACTTCAGCTCCAGTGTAAGCTGATATTAAGGCACCAGATCTGCATTAGCTTTTATTCCCAGTACCTGTAGACTGTTGAGTCATCCCATAGAAGCACAACTTAAGGTTGCAAGGGTGACAAAATGCATTATAGGATCATTAGAAAAGGCCCAACACATGAAGACAACACAGTACCTAACAGGGCATGAAGTACACCTAAAAAGAATGAAACAGTTCTGAAGATAAAAACTCTGAATTTGTCACATATTTCAACAGAAGGACATAAAGAAACAATTTAAAATGCAAGAGAAAGAGCTTTGCACTTCAGTCAGGTCCCATCAATGACCTTTTTTAAAATTTTAATTGCATGCAAAATACATTTTATAACAATAATGCATATTACATAAACTCAGTGTGATTTTCCTGATAGGAAACTAGTGCAAACACATTAAAGCCAGATATTAGCAGAATTTAGAAATTTGGATAAGTCTGACTAATTTCCATTTTAGTTCTTTTCTTTGAGCTTAGTATTTATTTTTGCCCTCCCTCCAGTTTCTTAGTTCTCATTTTCACAAGAAGACACAAAGGCTAAGAGAAAAAATGCTGGATGAACTGCCAGGATCAAAAGGTTGTGGTCACCAGCACAAAGTTGGAGGCCAGTCACTAGTAGAGTCAATATTGTTTAAAGCCATTGTAAATGGCCCAGACAATGAGACAGAGTGCACTTTCAGCAAGTTCGCTGATGATAAAAGCCTGGGAGGAGTGCCTGGTACAACCAGATGGGTGTGTTGCTATTCAGAGGGACCAGGACAGGCTGGAGAACTGGGACAACAGCAGCCCCTTGAAGTTCAACAAAGGTAATTGCAGAAGTCCCACAGCTGGGGAACAATAACCCTACACACGGTCTGGGCTGGGGGCTGACTGTCTGGAAAGCAGCTTTGTGGCAAAGGACCTGGGATCCTGGCATACACCACTTGAAACATAAGCCAGTAGTGTACATAAATACCTGTTGGGTCCAGGGGCAGGGAGTGAAAAAGATAGAGCTAGACACTCTTTTCAGTGGTGCCCAGTGATAGGAAAAGACACAACAGGCACAAACTGAAATACAGGAGATTGGATTTAAACACAAGAAGAAACTTCTTTACTCTTCTTTACTCTGAGGGTGCTCAACCACTAGAATGGGTTGCCCAGCAAAAGGTTGTGAAGATATTCAAAAATCAACCCAAAAAGATACTGACTGTCCTGCTCTAGCTGACTCTGCTCTGACCTGTAGGGGTGGCTTTGCAAATCTCCAGATGTCCCTCCTGAGGTCCTTTCACAGAACCTCAAAAATTCTGTGATCCTGTGGTATTTGTGGCTGACAAACTCCAGCATATCTTTCTGAACCTCTCAATTTCATGTCACCTTCCTTTCTTCCTCCTTCAAAGTTTACCCTGACTTACCACATCATTTCCAATTTCTTCTCCTTCCTGCCTTTCTTTTTTATATCCAAGACCTTGCCAGACTGGCTCTCTCTCCCACCTCCACCTGCTCTCCATTTCAGAATTATCCCAGCTGGACTGAAATTGTTATTTCAGGAATGAGTTTCATCTGCTGACCAGAAATATCCTATCACTTCTGTGATAAAAAGAAAAACCAAAAGGGCTGGAAAATAGAAGAATTTATGCGTTCTCCCATGCTGTTACCAACACATGCATTCAGTATCTAGAAAAAAGCCCTTCTCCTTTTCCTTCTAATCCATCTTCAGTGTTCTCATTTCTTGTGATACCTTTATCACTTGAACATGTTCATGCTACTGCTCCTTTAAAACACCTGCCTGTTACATTAACTGTGTCTATCTCCTGAAGTTGTCTCTCATCTTATGTGTAGATTGTAAGCTCTTTAGGGCAGGTGCCGGTATTTTGTTCTCTGACAGCATGGGGGTCTCTTAGATGTTAAGACTGTTCTAACGGTAGATGATCTTGTCTGTACCTTGGCCCAGATATACACTTTTTCTGTTCATCACATTTCTCTCTGTTTTATGAGCTGTTCATTGTGTTTAAGTACATAGGATTTAAGACATAGTGTATAACATTCAAAAACAACATTAAAGACTTTGCCATAGTGATGGCTCCCAATGACATGTTTCCCACCCTTGGAAAGGTTCACTCAGACTTCTCTGTTGATAACAAATGATCTAACTCATGCTGAATTCTCTGCTGAATAAATAAATAAATACAAATAGCCCAAATCTTCATGACCTAATTCCTGATAATGTGATTATGGTGAGTTCTTTTTAACTTCATATAGCTTTGTATTTAGACACATGCAACAACTATAGGGATATCATTTTACATGGATATAATCTTGTACACTCAGTCTAGGTTCAAAAAATCCAAGTGCAGGATAATGGCTTCACTGGACAAGACATATAGAACATATAGGATGATAGACATATAGGATATAGACATATAGGATGATAGAACACAGTCTATCTAAATATATTCTAAAAAGATGTTCCTAAAGTATCCGTCCTTACAGCCAAAAGAAAGGTGTGAAGCATCTTTATGAGGAGAATATAACTTGGCAGAAATGAGGAGCAATTTGTAAAGCTATCAAGGATGTTTAACAACATTATGTCAGGGCATATGTATGCATCTATGTTAATATATGGTGAAAATATGAATTTTCACTGTCATCCTTGAATTGGAGAATCAAGAAATACTGATATCTGGCTTGTATACTACCATAAAGTGGGCTTGACTTCAGAATGGTCATACTTCCTGTTTTTCTGTCCTGAGTGACTATGGGTATCACATAATAAATGGTAAATACAGATGAAAGGAGGATATTAAATAATAGAACTGGAAACAAAATCCCCATGTGTTGAGAATGGCATTGTCCATTATGTGACTGCCAACCACTCCTCAAGGTATTTCCGTGTCCCAAAGATTTCTCAAGTTCAAGCAATCTAATAATCCTAGAATTTTGTTTAAAGGGGTGAAAAAAAGAGTGACTTTCACAGAATGAGCAAAATGACTCCATATTTAATGTTTTCTCCTTAACACATAGTTTAACCCCCAGGAATCATTTATGAAAGGTTTTAAGGAGTCTGCTTACATTGTGGGTTGCACAGTCTCCATTATTTATTGCAATAACACATGCTGGCACCACGTCTAATGAAATAGTTCCAGAATAAGCAACACAACAAATCACTGCTTTAGCTTTTGAATCAGTTTGTATACTGTGTGGTCTTTTTCATAATCTTCATTGCACAGCACTCCAGATTTCCTGATGACATTTTGTTTGCTGGAGCTGCTAAGGGTACACAGAACCAGTGAACTGAAGTCCTGACCAATGTGTCATTCGCCATTTAACAACATATTGGAGGTGATATGAACATGACCCTATCCTCACTGTATTTGGGATCAAGTATTAATCTTCAGCAGAGCGCTTTAAAATACTGTTGAAAAAGCATTTTTTCCAATTGATCACAAGTGCAGGGACTTAGTAACAAAACTTATTTCTAGTTATGAAAGATTATTTAATGAATTATATTTATTAGTACAACTATTCCCCCAGAACTGCATATTACTATCAGAATATTTGACTTTTACAGCTATCATTTACAAATATGCAAACTCACACAGTGCAGTATATTCTGATGTCATTCTGATTTTCAGAAGCCATTTTGCCCTTAAAAGTTCTATCAAGCAAATATAAGACACAGAACAACTGGAAAGGAAAGAAAATCTGATTTATGACATTTTAAACTTGTCTTTACAGCAAGGATGCTGGCCCTCAGTGTTTTGTGAAATTGTTGATTTTGGGCTGCTTGCCAATTAACATCAATATGTGTCTTCTAGAATGCCACTAAGGTCAGTACTCCTAACCCAGAATACATAACATGTATACACACATTCTATGAAATAAATCCAGGAAGTCACAAGCAACATGTCAAGCTCAGGAAACTCCTGCATAGGCCACCACTTCTGTGTGCAACTAGATTTCTGATGTATTCTTACTTATGCCCATATAAAACCTGATTTGTACTACTGACCTTGGTTGCAAGACAGTTCATATATCTTGTCAGGGATCTAATTCAAAGCCTGATGGAAAGACTCAGACTGGTTTTAAGGCACCTTGGAAGATCCTTCAAACTTACACAGCATAAGATAAAAGCTTTTGAATAATACATTGTAATGCTTAAAAAGAAGTCTTTTCTCTTCAGGTATTTTCTCCAACCAGTAGATCACATTTTGTAAACAATAAATCACTCTTTCCCCTTTCTGTTCTAAACATGCCAACACGTAACAGGAGAAGGAACTTTTACAGGTATTTGTGTGTTTAGAATCACATATATTTTCACAAATAACTTTTGACATTCTTCCTATTCTCCCATGCTTCATTTATTTCATCGTAGAAACAAAAGCACTCAGAATATTTTCTGTCTTTCTTTCTTTCTTTCTTTCTTGGTAACAAACATGAAAACAACGTAACTAATTTTTTTAAGCCATCCCATTACAATTAAGATGTAAATCTCCATAAAAACATATGCTATCTATAATAAAGGGCTATAACAAAGATTATATAAAGAGGGAGATAGACATAGAGGTATCTGTCTACAAAAAATATAGCAAAGATGTATCTTAAGGAAAGTACTACACGTGTCTGCAAGGTACTTTTTTTTATACTGTAATTGCTCAGTGCACATCCAGTTGCAATGCTAAACTTACTGCATCAGAAGTGGTTCCAAATGAGCAGTTTTCAGCATCAGTAGGAAGGTCTCTGCTGTTTCACAGCTTTGGCTTTTCTGCTGTGGCTGGTTTTGGCTTGTGTGGGGAAGTGGGATTGATTATGACTTAATATGTAAACTGTATCCCTTCATACACAGGAGAAGTTGTACCTTGTGAGATACTAGACTATCCTTCAGTGAACTTACAACCTTCCTTTGAAATTTCCAGTACAATAGTCACATATTTAAGTGCGAGCTTCATCAAATCTTGTTGACTTTACCAAATATTCATATAGATTTTATTTGCAAAGAAGTACCTTTTACCCACACAATAATTCAAAGGATATTATTTCAGTCTGAAGACTCATTTAAGCGGAATAACTGGCATCAATAGCACTTACCTGATTGTGTGGAATAGAGGTTATACAGCTGTTTTCCAGCTCAAAACCATGCAATAGCCATTTTAAAAAAATAATGCAATGTTTGAAATTTATGAAAATTAGTTTTTTACTAACAATGCTTTTGGAAGAGGCTTCTAGACAGAAGTAGTGCAATTTGCTACATTGTTTGTGATTCAAACAAATGTGCCATATGTAATACTTTATAGAGAGTTACTGCATACAGACTAGAAGGTTTAGATCAGTTGATATGTAATATATAGTTTAGCCACTATAAAAATTAAGCAAGTAATGAGTTGCATTCTGTCCTGAAAGAATGACAAGCCTCTTTTCACTAAGAGAAATCGGTTACATGACTATCATACTCTCACCAGCCTATTGAAAGGACTAAAAGAAATCAATATCACACAGAATGATGTATCGAGCATGAATCAATGTGGCAAGCACACAACCAAACAGACGTGGAATTAAACAAGAAAAAAAAAAAAAGAAAACCAAACCAAACAAAACCAACAAAGATTGTTGCTTAACCTGTTTTGTCAGAGCTGGTATTGATGGTATTGGTAGTGATGGAAGTGAAGGTAGTCTTTGCGCTGTCCTTGGTAGTAACAGATTTCTGCTTATTTTTCATGGCTTCCAGTGCTTTGAGCTTCTTGGCATGTTTAGTGCCTTTGTAGTGGGCCGCAGCCTGGCTCTACAAAGGAGAACAAAATGAACCATGCAATCAGGCTCATTTCTAAACTGGCATTCTCTGTATTAGTACGAATACAGACTACCTTTCAATAATGGGTACCATTCACATTATCCAAGAAGTGACCAAACAGAAAATTATATTTAGAATGATGCTTGGAAAACAATGAAGAAAATACTCAAGCAACCCCACTTCAATAAATACAGTATATTACTGTATAACAGCATATGACTTTCAGACCAAAAAAAGGTTGTTTTAGACTACCATGCTACCATTAGTTTTTCTATTAAGAAATGCTTTTGCATTAAAAAAAAAATAAATTAATTCTCAGGCAACGGGGAGGAAGGCATTCTCCTCCCAGTAGCTTTGCACTTTTCCAGTTTCTATTTCAGACTAGAAATTTTGTCAAAGCTTCCTTCAAAGAACAGTTTTCTTTTAACGGTGGTATCAGGAACTCCTCAGCACAGACTGACAGTAGAAAACAAACCAAATACCTCCCAAAACAAAACCAAAGCCCAAACAAAAGAAAGCAAAACATAAAACACTCTCTTCAAAGCCCATCACCAAAGATTTAACTAAATGTGAGGCACACATGCAACTAGCTGGCTTTCTTAAAAAACAAAAAAAGGATTACTTTTGCCCACCTGCTACAAAAGGTAGTGTTTGAAATTCAAAGTCATGAGCATGCTTTCAAAGGAGAAAGCTCATACAAATCCTGTCACAGTCCTAAATACATTTTGGCTACTTGATATCGTTAAGCTAAAATGGATTTGTATGTGCATTGCTATTAAGATTTATATATTACACTGAAACTATCTTCATTATTTTAAGAGCTGATAGTAACTTTTCTTCATTTATTTTATGTTGCAAATATATTTTAAGAATAGTATTTGAGGTATAAGATTAAATCTGATACAAAACCCACTGGAATTAATATGAATATTCAGGATTTATTTATTCTCTAATTATTTAAACTCTTATGGGAAAGATAGTCTTCCAGTTAATAAGTTAACAACCCCAAAAATTCCTTATAATTTTATTGCTGAACTTAAGCTTTATTGAAAACAATTCCTTTCTTACTTGAAAGAGAAATTCTTAAGACTCTAGAAAAAATAGTCAAAATTTAGCTTCTACAGAATTAAACAATTGAAAATCAACTATGCTGGTTCAGCTCAAGGACCCACAAAGGTCAGTATTTTATTTCTGGCATGAAACAATAGCAGATACTTAGAACATAAAAGAAAGGTATATGCTTTTTGTTGTGGAATCAGAAGAAGAAAAAAAACACGTATGTAATTTAGTGGCTACAAACTCAAAGGATCAAAGGGATAAAATGACACAGTCACTTGACTCACTAAGCCACTCATGCAGGTGGAAGAATCCTGCATTATCTGGCATCTGTTAGTCATTAGACCATTATTTATGTTATTTAATGTGCTGAATTTTGGGGAGAGAGGAAGTCCTAGTGAATATTATAATAAGAGTGCATATTAATTAATCTTGAGACTTATGACTTTCAGCTTTCATGAAAAGTCATGTTTCCTTCCAGATGCCTGAGATTTGAGAAGCTCAAGGTGAGCAGGAAAGAAGTGAGAAACTTTGTCTAAACCAATAAACACATATATGTGTATGTGTATACATGCATAGATACACACATGCATACACTCCTGTTGTATATTGAGATGCATCATTCGGTTTGGTTGAAAAGCCAGTTTCTCTATACCTAAAATAATGTAAATATTGTATTAGGTACCCTTATTGAAAGAACACTGGACAGTGAAGTTATTAATTAGAAACAACTTGAACAGAAACAGCACAATCATGCACCTTTTACAATTCCCAACACATAACATTGAGACATACTGTAAGCCAAATACAAACAGTCAAGAGATGTTAATTGTTGTTAAACTGAAGGACCAGTGCAAGGTACGACGATGTATTAAAAATGACATTATACAGTACAGCCTTATGTCATTATCATGTCAACTATTTTTACAGTTTCTAGCCAAATTTAATTATCACTCAGCTCCAGATTCTGAGTGCACTTGTTTTCCCTAACTGATAGTGTCATTCTTCAAATATCAGAAAGGTGGTGAGAACATGGTCCTTAATACTGAATTATGAATGTTGATATTAGTTTGACACACAGCTCAAGTTTCTTCATAGGATTGTTGGGGGAGCATTGCAGGTTTATGTCTCCTGCATCCATAGTTCTCTTCCCTCCAAATTCTCACAGCTACAGCTCCGCAAACCTCAACTCAAGCAGAGTGTTGGATGCATAAGGAATATACAATGAATACTATGTAGAAATTGGTGACCTTTTCAGTGTTCTGAAATATATGAATGAAATTTCTCCAAAGATGGAACACATCGCTCAAATTTACAAGTACGATGGCTGCTAAGCAGAGTTGTCCATTAATCACTTCCCACAGAGCGCTGCCAGTTTACCCAGCCTCTGCCTAAAGAAGATCTTTATGACTTTTTTATTTCAAAATTTAAATCTCCATCCTCTGTGGGGACATGAAGCCATCTGAGCTTGTTTCAATATAACTGTAGCTGGCACATTAATGGTAGGTCTGTGTGAGAGCAGACATATTGCTCCTAGGCATTTAACTAGTTCCAAATTAGTTTATGCTGAACTTTTACAACTCAACTGGAACCCTAAAAAAAGAAAAAAGGTTTGTCATTATCTTTCCTTGCAAGATGAAGATGGAGGAAATGGAAAAATATCCATAAATATATTTTTCAGCACAACAACATAAAATATGGTACCTCACTACACCATTTCTTGCAGCCGTAAGAGAACTAAAATAATCCTCACTGCTTAAATGGCATTTACTTGTAGCTTATAAAACTCATTACTTAAATGGTATTTACTTGTAGGTTAAATTCAAAAATAAGGTAGATCATAAAATGCAATTATTTGCAAATTTCATGCAGAATAAGAAATATTGAGAGAGAGCAGAAGAGTGAAAGACAAGTTAGTCCTACTTTTTGGTGCCAACCGTGATGCTTCACTGAGTGAAGATACTGTACCCCTTCAGAAAGATGAGAAGGGTCTCCTTCTGGAGCACTTCAGCGTTCAACAGTTGCAAAACCCAAGAATATAATATATACAGTTTATATATTACCTTTCCAAATTGTGCTAGAAGTTGTGCTCAGATGAGTAATGAGCAGAAGTTACAGGTGAAACCCTGCATCTACAGAAGCTGATGGGAATCAAGGGAGGATTTCCCTTTCCATGTTTGTAAAGGGATACTGACTTATAATTGCTTATCTTGATGGAAGCCAGTCCTCTTTGAGAAACAACTGTTTGATCTAAAATTAGATGTTCTCTCAAATGAAAGAGATTAAGGAGAATCCTAAAGGAAAAATTCCCTATTAGATAACACTTCATAATCATAGTCAATCAGCTATGCTAACCCCCCCCAATATTAAATTCTGTTTCTTTTTATGATTACAAAAGAACAAATTAGAAGAATAACTTAAGAGCTTACTTTCTTCTTTCATCATAGTTTCCACGTCTGATACACAGAATTAACCCTAGCACTGTGAAGACAAGCCACTGTCAGCTAACATGCGACCCAGTCATTGAAGAAGCATGAGAAATATGTCAAATATTCCTCGTGCAACATGACAGTGAACTTTATACCCTTTCTTGAAAAAGCGAACAAGAAATTAAAAGGTAGATTATTACTTCATATCTGAAGTTGAAAAGTTGAAAACTCAGGGATCCTTAACTAAATTTTGAGGGCTCTGATCCTCCAAATCACATGTAGACAAACTTTGGTCTATGAGAACTACTTCAAGGAAATGGAAATATGTATAGATATCAAATCGCTTTTCAAGGTTATTTGTAATGAAGTCCTGCCTAGTTGGGCAGCACAAGTCATTTTAAGCATCTCTTTTGCAAAACAAATATTTCCCTCTGATTCCATGTATTTATCTTGAATTATTAGGGACCTTTCTAATCCTTGCATTTTGTAACCTTCCCAAATTGTTAGAATATAAAAAATGTATTTGTCTATATAAACATTTATTGTGTGTAGATACATTTTAAACATGCAGACATACACATAGCATAAAAGAATAAAAAATTCTATATGCAGATGTCAGCAGTTAGAAATAACAGCCATAGTGACAAAACTCAGTTGTATTTTCTTTGAGTAAGTGCAATATTGTACCACAATTACCATAAGGACATCATATTACCAAGCAAACTGCAATGTGTAAAATATGATGAGAAAGATGAAATATTTTAAACAATCTGGACAGTATTCTTTTACAATTACAGTCATCTTATCTATATGGAAGCCTTCAAAATAAGTTTGTCTGCCTGACTAATGTACTTCAGTGAATCATGTGTCTTCTCACTTATGTTCTTTAGGCATTGGTCCAACAAAACCATTGTGCTTAATTTTGTGCATTGAGACAAAGAAAGGGTCTCCTCCTGTTCTCAGAGTTTTCGACTTAGCAGCACTGCATCATCTTTTCATATCCCTCCTGGTCCTTCTCATATTACCAATCTTCTTACAGATTGTTTTCCTGCCTCAGTCATTCCTTCTATCAATACCTTCATAATAAAAGCCAGCCTAAAGAAGAGAACTTTTTAAAAAGTCTAGTGAATATGTTCCACTGATTCTTCCTCACAAAAATTCAATTCAATTATCCTGTATTATGACTTTCGCATTTCACAATACGTTTTGAAAGACGTCCATTGTGGAGAGTGCTCTGCTCCATGTTGTCATCTGGCCAATTAGTAGCAAGGCTGCAGTCTGTCTGCATCTTTAGAAAACCCCAAACAAGGGCTGAGAGTGCTGAAAAGTGCTTTTTGTCTAGCTCAGGTTTCAGTAGCTCATGTCATGTCTTTGTTTTTATGAGCTACTGGATGCTACCATCACCTCTACTGTTATTCCCAGTATAATAGTAGCAATTTTGGATAGTATATCAGCAGCTGATGTCAGCATCCTCCAGAATAAAAAGCTCTAAAAAAAAAAATCAGTTTCCTGGTTCAAACTAGTACTGTCAGTGAGCTAGGCACACATGGAAAGCAATAACACACCACTGCATAAGCCAAGAGGGCTTCTGTCCTTTGATGAAGTCAGGGAAATAGTTCATGAGATGCCTATGCTACACATTGTCTTAATATCTGAGTACAGAATATTTTCTTAAAGTTGGACTGTCAATAATAACTTCAAATATAATTTTACATCTGTTATAAGCATATAAGAAAGTGATAAAAATCAGAAGACTTTTTAATTTTTGGAACAAGTATACTTTTTTTTCTAATGACTCCAGAGTTGCCAGTCCGGATGGTTTGACCAGCCTGGCCAGTCAGTGATGAGAGCACTGTGCTCAGGGAAGGCTGCAGTATACAGCTGAGACATCTGTATACTACCATGTACATGCTATTCTCATAACCTGAGGTGATCTTTATGGAACTTCTCCAGTAAGTAAATGGAATAAGTTTACAGAGAGAAAGTCTAACAGCCTTGAGATGCCAACAGTGGGTTCTGCCTAGGGCAGGGCTTTTACTGTGAGCCACAGCCGATAAAACAAGAAGATTGTACAGACTTTTGCAGTGAGATGTATTTAATCTATTTAGTATGTAAGCTTTTATTTGAGGCTAATTTAAATTTGCAGAAATAATTTCTTACATGGCCTATTGGTTTGTTTGCCCAGTGAGTACATGCAGGAAATTCAGGACTACTCACAAAGCCCTGTGCTTACTTTCTAGAAAACAGAGGAACTCCATGGACTTCAGCAGAGCTTCACAGACACACAGTACAAGAGACAAACAACCTAAGTACCTGTGCAAGCCTTCACAGAGTAGGAGATTAAGTGAAGACATATAATGTAATTTTTAAAGCTGATATGAACATGATGACACATTTCATATTGAAGAAGAATATCCTGATTTCTGCCTGATATATACAAACTCAATCTGCAGTCAATTACAGTGCAGGTAAATGTTGCCTGTTGTCATTTCTTCCTTCCCCTAAGCTTAGCTTTATCTTCTGAATTGTGTCATTTCAATTTTTTGTGCACTCTATCATCAACACCAGTCTCTAATACAGAGCCAGAAATCTAATTACATTATGGACTCAGATATAACTATGGTTACACGCCAAGGATGTGTAATATGACTTCTTTCAGATATGCTCTGAGGAAGGCTTTTGCCCCCTAACCTATGACTGATCAATTTGCCCCTCTCCCTAGAGCCAAATAGACAACAACAGAGCAAGTACTAAAAAGGACCTTTCTGTAGAGAATAAAATATTTCTCCATTACTATGGCAGAATAAAATAATTTTCCCAGCATGTTAATTCCCAGGTATTTAATTTTCTCTTTCCATGCAAAGAAAAACGTTCTGTTCCCTCTTCTCCTTCACAAAGCATTTATTCAGTACACTCATGAATGTACCCTGAGACTCAAGGATCAGAGCGAATGGGTGCTTTCTGAGCTCACTAGCTCCTTTGCAATAACAAAGCTGCTCCATCCCACTCCCTGTGCTTGGGCTCCTTCCAGAGCCATTTATATAATGGTGAGAGACTACACCTGGCAAGAGTCTGCATCACCTTGCGAGAGATTGGCATCAGCCCCATTCTTATGGTAAAATCATCCATCCTATAGTAAAATCAAATATTTCATTATGGAAAGGCAAAGCTATTTTATCTTGGTCAGATGTGGAAGGTCAAAATTTCCTACTTAATATCGCTTGCCCCGTAACCCATTACCTTTATGACCATGCATCTGCTTGTACTGTAGGCTGCCACTGAGTGTGGCATTACCTGAAACTAAGCAAGATACAAAAAAACTGCCTAGATATAACACACCTCACACTGCATTCCAAGTAGCTGAACACAGTGTCAAAATATATATATACTGAAGGGAAGATAGCTCAAGTAACCATGTCTTCCCATACCTGGCATTTTTCTTTTAAGGACACCAGTACTTCATGCAGCACAACAAAAGTTCATTGCGTGTTGAAATTCAATAACCAGACTATTTGCTTTACCACCTTTTTTATCTTTTTTATTGTTAAGGCAGATAAATTTTAAACTCATTTTGACAAGGTTATCAAGTTCTGGTCTCTGGAAGCTTTTACATACTGACTCTCATAGTAATAATGGTTGTTTTTTGGGGAGCTCTTCTGATGGAAAGATGAAACTCTTTTGACAACTGGTATAATCAATGAAATGAACTTTAACATTTAATCTCATCTTTACTGTATTAATTGGCAGCATCATTTATTTTCCCCATGGTAAATCTTATTGTAGGCAGAGTTTCAAAAGAATATTAAACTCATCTGAGTTTTTTCATTCAGATTAACCAAGTGATTAATCTCAGATTGATTTTAGAATGAGACAGAAAAAGCTTAATCTATGCACAGTGTGATGTGCTACTCATACAATAAAATAAAACATGTATTTATTCAGCTTAGTAAATATAACATATATGGTTCCAGTCTTGAATTTTGAACGGATGTATTTGGAACTAAGAACTTGAGCAAACGATATATGCTATTATAATTTTGTAGAAATGTACCCCAGCTTCCCTCCACTAGCAGTAGACACACCCACACATCGTTTATTCATTCTGTTTATTAACACCTTTTGAATAATATGTCAATAATGGCAATCCTAGAGTGGAACTTGACATACAATCTTTCTGCGAAACAACAAAGAAAACAAGCTCACCATGCAACAATATGGTTGTGATTTACTTAATAATGAGTTTAATAATGTAAATGTAATTCAATGTTCAGGTTATATACAAACATTGTTTACTTAAAAACAACGGATGCTGTTGAATTTAAAAGAACTGCTTTAAAGACTGTAATTTTCTGAACAGTGTTGAAAAGTTCAGTCTTTTTTTATGTCATCTGAAAAATAACAGCGTTCGATATGTAGCCAACACCTTTCTGAATCTGTTTGTTACAGTTCACAACAGCTAATGGGAGTCAAGAGTGTACACGTATACTTACCTGCCCAGAGTCTCAGTCCATTTAGAACCTTTACACTGAGTGAACATAAAACACTTGATTCCCTCTGCATCCTGTTTGTGAATGGATAACTAAAGAAAGTTGAGTGGGTGGGTTTAGCATAGCTCATCTGAGTGTTTTCACCTGGTTTCTGTTGCTGAGGAAACCATTTTTGTCTGTTTACATTCATAACAGCAATCTCATTGAATTCTGAGTTTCAGATATTTTTTTTTTACTGAATCAAAAGCATCAGGGAAGAACAGTTGCAAGCTAGACACAAAGATACTACAAGAAATTCTAAAGAAAATAGGAAAAGCTTAAAGAGTGCATATTTAAATTCACAGAATCACAGAATATTAGGGGTTGGAAGGAACCTCTGGAGATCACCATGTCCAACATCCCTGCTTGAGGAGGTACATCTAGAGCAGGGGGCACAGGACTGTGTCCGGGTGTTTTAAATGTCTCCAGGGAAGGAGATTCCACAACCTCTCTGGGCAGCCTGTTCCACTGCTCTGTCACCCTCACAGTAAAAAAGTCTCATATTCAGGTGGAACTTCCCATGTTCCAATTTGTGCCCCTTGCCCCTTGTCCTGTCCTTGGGCACCACTGAAAAAAGTCTGTCCCCATCCTCTTGACACCCACCCCTCAGATATTTATAAGCACTGAAAAGATTCCCCCCTCAGTCTTCTCTTCTCCAGGCTGAACAAACCCAGGTCTCTCAGCCTTGCCTCATAAGAGAGATGCTCCGGTCCCCTGATCATCTTTGTAGCTCTTTGATGAAGGTGCTCAAGCAGTTCCCTGTCTGTCTTGAACTGGGGAGCCCAGAGCTGCGCACAGTACTCCAGATGCGGCCTCACTAGGGTGGAGTAGAGGGGAAGGATAATCTCCCTTGACCTGCTGGCCACACTCCTTTTTATGCAGCCCAGGGCAGAGTTGGCCTTCTTGGCCACAAGGGCACATTGCTGGCTCATGGTCAGCTTGCTGCCCACCAGCACTCCCAGGTCCTTCTCAGGAGAGCTGCTTTCCAGAAGGTCAGCCCCCAACCTGTACTGGTGCATGGGGTTGTTCCTCCCCAGGTGCAGGACCTTTATGCTTGCTTTTGTTGAATTTCATTAGGTTCCCCTCGGCCCAGCTCTCCAGCCTGTCCAGGTCTCACCGGATGGCAGCACAGCCTTCTGGTGTATCAGCCACTCCTCCACACAGTTTTGATTCATCAGCAAACTTGCAGACGCTACACTCTATCCCATCATCCAGGTCATTGATGAATATGTTGAACAAGACTGGACCTAGTACAGACCCCCGGGGATCACCACTAGTTACAGGCCTCCAACCAGACTCTGCCCCATTGATCACGACCCTCTGAGCTCTGCTGTTCAGCCAGTTCTCCATCCACTTTACTGTCCACTCATCCAAATCCCAATTCCTAAGCTTACCTAGGAGGCTGTTATGGGAGACAGTGTGAAAAGCCTTGCTGAAGTCAAGGTAAGCAACATCCACTGCTCTCCCTTCATCTACCCAACCAGTCATGCTATCATAGAAGGCTATCAGATTGGTCAAGCATGATCTCCCCTCGGTGAATCCATGTTGACTACTTCTGAGAAGCTTCTTGATCCTACATGCCTGGAGATGACCTCCAGGATAAACTGTTCTGTCACCTTTCGGGGGATGGAGATGAGGCTGACTAGCTTATAGTTTTCCAGGCCCTCCTTGACCTTTTTGAAGACTGGAATGACATTGGCTGCCCTCCAGTTCTTAGGCACCTCTCCTGTCTTCCATGACCTTTCCAAGATGCTTAGTGACAACATCCTCCAGCCCTCAACCCTAGTGGGTGCATCCCATCGGGGCCCATGGATTTGTGAGGATCTGGTTTGCCTAAATGATCTCTAACCCAATCCTCTTCAATCAAGGGGAAGTCGTCTTTTCTCCAGATTTTCTCTCTTACCTCTGGTGGCTGAGATACCCAAGGGCCAGCCTTAGCAGTAAAGACTGAAGCATAGACGGCATTCAGTAGCTCTGCCTTCTCTGCATCCTGCGTTAGCAGTGGCCTACCTCATTCAGCAGCAGCCCACAATTTCCTCAGTCTTCCTTTTACTACTGATGTATTTGAAGAGGCCCTTCTTGTTATCCTTGACATCCCTTGCCAGATTTACTTCCAAGTGGGGCTTGGCCTTCCTCGTTGCATTTCTGCATACCCTGACAACGTTCCTATATTCCTCCCAAATGGCCAGTCCCTTTTTCCACCTACTGTAAACCTCCTTCTTCCATTTGAGTTTTTATAGAAGCTCTTTGTTCACCCATAAGGGTCTCCTGGCTCCTTTGCTTGACTTCTTCCTCCTGTGGATGCACCAATCTTGAGCTTAGAGGAAGTGGTACTTCAATATTGGCCAGCTCTCTTGGAATCTCCTACCTTCCAGAGCCCTAACCCATGAGATTCCTCCAAGCAGGTCTTTGAAGAGGCCAAAATTAGTTCTCCTGTGGTCCAGGGTTGTAATACTACTTGTCACCCTACTTCTACCATGCAGGACTCTGAACTCTACCATCTCATGGTCACTGCAGCCAAGGCTACCCCCAACCCTCATATCCTCATCTAGACCTTCTTTTTTGTTAGTATAAGGTCCAGCAGCACATCTCGCCTCATTGGCTCCTCCACCACGTGTGTCAAAAAGTTATCCTCGATGCTCTGCAGGAACCTCCTGGATTGTGCGTACCCCATCATGCTGCTTTTCCAGCAAACATCAGGGTGGTTGAAGTCCCTCATGAGAACCAGGATCTGTGATTGTGAGGCTACTTCCAGCTGTCTGTAGAAGGCCTCATCAACTTCGTCTTCCTGATCACATGGCCTGTAGCAAACACCCACAACAGTGTCACCCATATTTGCCTGCCCCTTAGTTTTTACCCATAAGCTCTTGACTTGTTCTTCCTCCAACCCTAGGCAGAGCTTGACACATTCCTGTTGCTCCCACACATAAAGAACAACTCCCCCACTTCACCTTGCTGACCTGTCTTTCCTACAGAGTATGTAGCCATCAATGACAGCATTCCAGTCGTGAGCTATCCCACCATGTCCTTGTAACTACAATCAGATTATGGCCCTGCAACCTCACACAGACTTCTAGTTCCTCCTGTTTATTCCCCATGCTGCGTGCGTTGGTGTACAGGCATTTCAGAAAGGTAACTGAGCATGCAGGTTTCCCTGGAGGGGTGCACGAGGGTCCACTATAGCCATACGTACCCTTGAGGTGGTTGGTCTTCTGATTGCCACCTTGTGATGCAGTTAAGGCTCCTTTGTCACTGCTGTGGTTGGCCTGGCTCATTGTCCTGCTGAATGTGATGGCATTAGCATTGCCACATTGGACCCCACCCCTGGAGGTCTTCAGTTTGAAGCCTGCCTCACCAAGCTGGCCAGCCTGCTGCTAAAGATTCCCTTGCCCCTTCTAGACAGGTGGATCCCATCCCTCCCTAACAGGCTATGGTTGCTGGGGAAAGCCCCATTGTCATAAAAGCCAAAACCCTCAAGACAGCACCAGTCATGCAGCCAAGAGTTGATTTGCATTATTCATCTATTTCTGGCTGCCCGTTTTTCTCTAACTGGTAAAATGGAGGAGAATATTACTTGAGCACCAAGGTTTTTCACTTGCTCCCCAAGGGCTTTATAGTCTTCCTTGGTTCTGCCCAGGCTCTGGTTTACAGCATCATTTGTGCCCACATGGAAGAGTAATGGCGGACAGTAATCTGTGCTCTTGATAAATTGTGGTACCCTCTCAGCGGTGTCTCAGATCTTAGCTCCCAGAAGGGAGTAAACCCCTTGTGACTCCCTGTCAGGTAGGCAGATGGGCACTTCAGTGCCTTTAACAGAGAGTCACCCACTATGAACACCCACTTTGTGCTGCTGGTACAGTTGCACCTTGCAGACCTTGCTCACGAGTGTTTACAGCTATTAAATCTTCATATCTGTTGTTGGTAGTGATGTTGGAGGGTGGAGACTGAAGTGGAGCCCTGCTTTTGTGGGTCACCAGGGTCCAAGGTGCCTTGTTCTCAGTGGTGTCCGCTACAAGAACTTGGTTCTGAAATCACCTATCTATCTATGCCTCTGGTCCACTAATACTGTGCAGCATTTTAACTGTTTCCTGCTACTTGGCCACCTGACACAACAGATCATCAACCCATGCACACCTTGTACAAATACTTACCTTTTCACCAGGACAAGGGTCTGGGCACTCGCTGCAACCTACCGCCTGTACTGAAGCCTCCTTCCTTACCAGTTCCATCTGGGTGGATGCATCAGACATCTCTGGGGCTTTCTCCATAGCAACACTGGTTTAAGCTCTGAGGCGAGTGTCCACCATTTTGGCAGAGACCTAGAGCACTTCCCTGGGCTGTGGACCTGCGAGCAGGGTGCAGCACCCTTTCTACACGAACTGCCACGCAGTGCCCTGCCTGATGTGCCATGCCCTGGCTGATGTGCCATGCCCTGTTCACAGAGCTCCTGGACGCTTGCACTGCCTTAGGCCATTTAAATCTCCCATGGTTGTTCCTGGCACCACCCTGCCATGTCAGCCTGGCTCACAAGAGCTGCTGGGACCCGGCGGGCCTCTCTGCTCTTCCATGGGCTTCCCTGGCTCCAGCAACCCCTTGTCTGCCCCACTTTAGCACCCAGCCATGGGACTTACCATCGCCACTGCTGCGTTCCCTGCCAACTAAGCCAAATGGTACTGAATTCCTATTAATTCAGTACCATTTGAACTTTATATTTGAATTATGAACAAGTTAATACAACTTGTATGTACCAAATGACAAAAGAGAGTACATGGAGATATTTTCACTGTGCTTTTAAGCACAGTCTTAATACTTTATTGGAATTACTGTTTTTAATACAATAGGTATTATAAGTTTTCCAAATTTCAAGTTTATCTTCAGAGAAATGTTTATTCAACTGTCTGATTCATATACTCAAGTATACAGTTACACAAATTTTTCATCTTGGATTTTCAATTTATCTTTCAATAATTATTTTTATATAAATTTTTCCTGTGTCCTTTAGATCAGCTTCTACCCATAAGCAGAAATCCAAAACCCACAAATAAGAAATATAAATGCTCGAATTTCCTGATTCCAGCTCTGTTTTACGTGGACTTGGCAGTAGTTAGGTGCTTCCCAGGTTAAATCTCCAGCCTCTTGTAAAAGGCTGTAAGTATATGTAAAATATCATGTGAACATTTCCACTGTGAAAAGTTTTCACAGCTGTACCAAGATTGGTAATTTAAGGCTAGGACTAAGCCAGAAGAGTTTACAGATTCTTTCATTCTTCTCATATTCCAAGAGGAATCTAAGCCTTCTGGGTGCAGAACATCCATAGAGAGGCAACGTGTTTTCTTGGAATAAAAGAACTACCAGCCCACTAGTTCCTGGCTCGTTTAGATAAATTTCGTATCTCTAAAAGAGTCTTATGCCAGTGGTTTGGTTAAAAAAGTCCTGCTGTAGGTTTATCCACAGGACTGCTCTCTTTGGGAGGAAATATATGTCACATGAAAAAGAGAGAGGAAGAAACAAAGATGAATAAACACTATTTCCTCCTTTAAAAAAAAAAAAAGTGAGTTATGTTTTATGTAAGGAATTAACAGAAAATAAATGCCTAAGTGGTGATAAAAACTAGTCACCTACCATGGAAGCAAATTTGCCTTCAAAACTAGTTTTATCTAAACAATTAGCCAAAAAGAAAGTATTTTGAGAAAAACAATTAAAATATCCTGAACAAAGGTTTGTGAGGCATAGGAAAACTTGAAGATCAGCCAATCAGTCATTCTACAATACAGTTATATTTATTCCTTTACAAAATTTTGGTCCTTTCACCTTCCTTTCAATCATTCTTGCGTGACTCTGTGAATACATTCAGAGCCTCAGTGAAGTCCATGAGATGCTGTGTATACCTACAAGGTTTGCCAGCACTCAAGTTCTACCAACTATTGTGGGGTCAGAGCCTTAGTACTTTGAATAAGCTCCTTTAGATATACATAGTGCATATAGACCTACTTGTGTTGCAAGTTAGTTATACAATCAATTGTTTGTACTTAAAGTAAAACATATATGTGGATAGATTAAGTTGTTACAAAAGTTGTGCAGACTGAAAAATGGGGTTTATTTATTAACACAAGTAGGTGGTTGTACTATCATCAATACAGAACAGGTAAAAATATCTTCCAGAACAAAGCTGACAGGTGAGCACCTTTCACTCCTTTAAGCTAGGTTCTAGGGTGTTAGGTTCTATGTAAGAAGCCATGGTTAGAGATACAAAGCAGTACACAAAACTTAATGAGAATGTTCTGACATTACTTACTGTTTACACTGCAGTTATGTTTTGTCTCCTTCCTACAAACCTTCGTTCCTTCTACCTCGCATTACACTGAAATCCGAAAACCTATTTTTTTCCATTGACCAAACCCAACTATTAACCGAAAATACAAGAAACCAGTTGCACCTTCTACAAACCTTACTGGATAAGAGTAGCCTCTCTGAAATCTGATTTTAAAACCGTAGACATCTTTTGATGTTTTAGATTTGTTTTGGCAGAGATTATTGAAAGAGTGAACTTTCCAAATGGTACTGAAATTTAATGCTGAGACTCCAAGCACTTGGGAGCAGGAAAATCCCTTCATAACTCTTCACAAGATTTATTAACATATTTGTACGTATTTATTGTTTTTTATCATTTTTATGCTGTTCTTCCTTTTGTTATTGCTTAGTGCTGATTCCCATCAATCTATGGTAACTGTACACAAAGGAAAGGAAAAAAATCCCAAACCTCTCACATCTCAGAATTAAGAATTACAGACATCTGATATATGTAAATTAGTACAATTAAGTCAATAGCATTTAACAGTTTTCCATCCATGTCCACCAAATGTTGGAATGCTCCTGAAGTGATTAAGCAGCCTGTAGTTTAATAAGAGAAGGTTAATTTAACCTTGCAGGCATGACCTTAACACCTGAAGAAATGCTGACTTAATTTAGACAAGACCTGTGTGAAAGCAAAGACTTTCTTTTTGTTTCTTTTTAATAAAATTTTAGCCATGGACACTTGATGACATCACTAACCCAGAAGAGATTATACTATGCGAACTAATGAGGTATTAAAATACCTCAATGGATAATGAAGAATATCCAAGATTCCTTTTCCTTCTAGCCTTTAAAAATAATTCATTTAACAGTTGCCATTTCCACAAGCAGATGTATAAAAGTATACCATCCCTAAACAACAGACTGAAGCTCCCTTCAAAGTTTTGTATTGACACACAGGTTCAGAACAAAGCATTCGTCTCACAACTTCTGAAGAAAAAGAAAATGTCAGGGGAGAAATACTGTAAGTTTGCGCATAGCATTTGTGGTAAAAATGATCTCCTGAAAAAAAGTCTGCACAGGGGACATGAAAATACGGCACAATAAGACTTAGCAGGGCTAAGGAAAAGCTAACATGTCTGCCTTGTTCCTTACAAAATTGCTTTTGGAAAACTGGTTTCATAAAAAGTTGTAGAGATTTCTGAATCCTCTTTGAATATAATGAAAACAAGAATCTTTAACTTCACCACCAATTATGAACCCAAATTGTGAAAAAATCTCAGTTTGGACCTGCGGCAGTTTACCACCACTGCTGTGATAATTCTCAGTATGACTCAGTATGCTTTACGGCACCCCAGACTTACATGATGGAGGATATCCTACTGAAAACTTCTAGCTAAATGAAGACAGGACTCTCATTAAGGAAATCTCCTTGTAGGTTTCTAAGCTGGTGCTGCACATTTGGGGTTTATGGACAGTTTGACCCTGATTATGGCTCAATGTGCTTCAGGATGCTTTCTGGAGTTCAACCATCAGGAAGTACAGGTGAAACAGCAATATGGGACAGCTATACTTTTTATGTTAGTATATTATGACTTTTAAAACTGAATCCTAAAAAAATTTTCTTTAGTATATTATGCTTAACAGTACTATTAAGTTGCATAAACCAGTAAGTGCTTTTTCCCTTGGGTATGTATTAACAATTTACTTTTTGCAGACAAGTACAAAAATATGATTAGCTTTTGCAAATTGCTCCTTATTCTGTTACTGGTAAGTAATTTTTGTATTATTGCAGTGTAAACAGATGCTATTTTCCACTACATATTCAGCAGTAATGAGCTAATTCAATGTGTTAAAAACAACAAAAGATCTTCAAGAATGAGCTATTTGCTTCAATAGTCCAAGCTCCATTGAAATCTATGTTGAAATCACTCATGATAGGAAGTTAGCAAATTACTCTAGAAGCCCTGTTGCAAAACAAGAACTTTCTTTAGTTCATTTATTCAAATTCTGAATGTGTTCTGCTACCTTCCTAACATGCATATTATTGATCAGCTTCTTGCATATTGATTTGGAAGTTATTTTTTGAGCGTAGCTAATATACTTCATTACTTTCCTCATAAAGAAACGACATTTTGGCAGGATCTTTACAACTGTTTTAATATTCACTCCTATGAATTCATTATACACCAAAATCTAGAAACAATGAACCATGCTATTTGCATTGCCCTTTGGAAATTGCAAGGACCTCCTTGCTGAAAAAAAAAATAAAAAAGATAGCAACCATGTTAAGTTTAGATTGTGTGGGTGAAATCCTGGCTCCACTTAAGTCAACATAAATGTTGACATTTATTTCACCCTGGACTGGCAATTGAAAGCAAGTGCCATGCTCTGCCTGGATCCAGTGGAAAGAATTTAAAGATGGTTGGACAGACTTTGACTGAGCCAACAAAACAAAATGTACAGCATCAAAGAAACACACCAGCTGAGCAAAAAAAAGCCATGCTTTCACCACAAAAATGTGTTATATGCAACTCGTAATATGCTACTTGTCTACCCTCACTATAGCGTTTGGGTAACTCTACATCGTCTTGGTTGGTACTATGTACTCGTACTCAGCTGCTACTGGTATGTCGTACATACATACACTCTATTAAATATTGACAAAGTGAAAATTGAGAACACCCAGAACAATTTCACTCAAATGGAAATGACTTGGTTTGTTTCTCCACTTTTTCTTTACTAGTTTCTCCTTAAGACTGCTATGGAGAACCACACCATTTGACTGACCTGCACAGGAATATTTTCCTATTTCTTTTATATTACAGCAAACCTGTCTGTGAAAGGTATGAGTGTGTTTGTGTGTGTGTATATATATATAGGGCTACACACACACCACAGGCAACCTGCTGTCTCACTATAAATATTATATTAGATGGAAAGGTTTCCAGTGTTGAGTACACTTGATATATATATATATATATCCAGCAGACATCCACCTATAAAGCCAACAAAGACTCTCACATTTTTCTCAGAGAGATATAATCTGTTGTTCTGCTTTTTTTACTGGGTTGCAAATAATCTGTGCAACAGTTTATGGACAGACATAAAGCCACGGCATATATCAGAAACACTGCATAATGATATCTAGGGAATAAAACATCAGAAGAAGGCAGATAACCCTTAGAATTCTCAGTCTCAACTGAATCTGCGTGACTATCTTCCCATTTTAGCATGATTTCCTACTTTTGATTCTGGAGCCAAATTACATCCGAGTCCATCCCATAACAAAAATACAACCAAAATGTAACAAAAATTAACAGAATATCTCAGTTTATCTCCCAAATACAGTGCCCTACACTGTAAACCATTTTAATACTGGCAGTTATTCCAACATGAATGAAACTTAGACAGACAAAAAAACCACGGGCCCTACCTTAAAAGAGCATTAAGAGTGCAAGTTCAAAGAATGGATAAGGAAGGGTAATAACAGACAGCAAACACTGATTTTAAAAGCAAGTACTTGCAGGTGTAGGTTGCTATAATCTATCAAGATTATGATAAATACTGCCAGTGAGTCACGTAAGTCTCTTGAGAAGAACCATTAACTCTCCCAGGGCATTTTTCTGGCTTTCAGAGTTCATAGCAGCCCTAACAGCTGGAACCTTGTCACCCCTGTGCTTGTATGTGCCATTCTTCTCATAGCCTTGCGAGGCCCCCACTCCCAGCTCTGGCTGAAGTGCCTCTGTGTGCCAGCCAAATCATAAAGCGGATAAATGATCACCACTTAATGATGCACACATTTATTGAGTAATGAGAATTTTGAACTGTACGGCACTGTGACTGTATGTCAGAGAAGGTGTGAGAGTAAGATCTCAGGTACTATACAGAGCCCTACTGAGGACGGTGAACTTCGAGAAGTTACACTCTCCGAACAAGATCCCAAAGGCTGTCAGGACAGATGCACAGCCATTTACAGAGAAATAGGACAACTAGGCCAAGCTCAGGACAACTGGCTTTAGCACCCCGAGTCCTACCAAGTGCAGACAAGATTTAACTTCTAAATCTTTCCAATACTTTCTCTTTATGGAGGGTTGAAGCTTTAATCTTTAACTCAGTGCTTCTTCAGCTTCACGTTACAGATACAGTTTCAGCCTCAACATTTTTGCCTTTCAGGCTCCTGAAAAATACATTTTATTGCATCCCAAATACAAACCAGATATTTACTTCCAGCTGAGAGTTTTGAGATGTATTAGCACCTTCAGGCTTACACACAGTAAATCTAACAGGTTTCTTCAGGCAGACAACTGGCCAGGAATATAATTGGGAGCTTTCAGGCTAAGCCAAAGGGTTTACTAGTCCAAATATGGTAGGAAGACAAGCAGTTGTTTGCTAACAATGGATTAAATCTATAGACAAACCGTTTATTCAGTCGAGTGCAAACGTGCCTTTCAGTCAGACAAATAAAAGCCTATGACTTCTGCAGGTTCAGGAATACCGGTCTAAAGCCCTCTGATGTTTTACAGGAGAGAGCTCCTACTTTCTTTACCTGATCAGACAGACCACATCATAGGCCCTAGTGGTCTTTTGACTGCACAGCTTATTACCACAGAAGCCAGCAACAGAATTTACTGTCTATGTGAATCTTTGCTCCACATTGCTGTAGAGTCTCTTCTCATTCTCCCCATTTAAACCACTCACGTCTCTAAAAAGGAGTGGAGTCCACTACTGTTCATTAAACAAACAGAAGTTAAGGAGGACCTTATCACTCAAAATTACCAGCTTTAGTAAGTAGGCCTGAGTATGTGGTTATTTACAGTGCAAGAATTTAAGAAATTTTGTGTTATTGATAAGATCATCATCCTGCTGATTTATCTTTTGTGGTGCTGGTAAAAGAGAATTATGCTTCTCCCCAGCCAAAGGGCCTCAAGGACCAACCCATCACTTATCAGTCTGAAGATGCACCTTTGCACACACCAGAACAGCTTGCAGTGAAATACTAAAGGTGCCCACCTTGTCCTAAATGCAATTCATGTTTCTATAAACAGCATACTGAAAATGCAATGAGCCTCTGTTTGCCTGTCAACCAAGCAAAAATCCTGCATTCTTAGCTACAGTTCAAACCCAGCAGTTGGTTATGAATGTAACTGCTCAATTAAAAATGCATATATAGCATTTGTGGGACCTCTTTTTATATAAAAAAGGAGCCATGCCTGCAAAACACCAATTCTTATGACTACCACAACAAATAATTTCACGACTTGAATTACAATTCATAGTCCAATTACTGTAAGTGGCTATACCTCCTCACTCTGAATCAAACTCTTGCTACTCTGTTGCCTGTTTCATGTCAGGAGGAGCTCTAATGAATCACCAAGCTGATTTCATGAGGACATTGGTGGGGTTGGAGGGCAGCACACTGAGTGGAAAAGTAGGTAAATATTTTTGTCCTTCATTTCCCCATTTAGGGAATATGGAAATCAACATCTTTGGGATATAAGTAGATTTTCTGAGACAGAAAACGTGTAATCTCTATTAATTTTAAAAATACAGTTTTAAAGCAGGTACCCATTTAAACTATTGTAGAAGTGCTTCTGTCATTATTCCTTACTGTAAATACAACAAAAGAGCTAACTGAGAGACTTCAGCCATCTTAACTTTTATATAGGCTTAAGTAGTGACAGGGAAAAAAATTATATTAATTAAGGCTGATTTTAGAGAAGATCTGAATCCTAAGTAACCTCAACTGGAGAATGTCTGGATGACAAACCTCTGAGTTGAAAAGCAAGACTTGCACTGGCCAGACTAATGTATTTCAGGATTCTGCCTTCAAGCCTTTGTACTCTCTGGACTTGGACACTCTCTTTGGGATGACTTGTCCTTTGCTTTCAATCAGTATCTTTATGATCATTCAGAATGAATAGCTCCTGGATGGCTCTGATTTTTCTTCTACTGTACTTTGCCAACTGAAATTTTCTGTGTCTCAGATCAACTCTTTTCTTTCACTATATCCCAAATCTTAATCATGAACTATAACAGACTCAGAGTCTCCTTTCTTTCCACATATTGATCTCCTACTCTGTATCATCACACCTATTATTCAATATTGTTTATCTTTCTCTTCTTACATGGCTCCTTTTCCCTCTTGTGTGCCTTAGAACAACACACCTACCCCAACCATTTATTCCATAAACTATACATTCTGAGAATACATTTATTCTTATTTACTCACAGACATTTTTTACAGGCTTGGCTTCAGCTGTTCTAACATGTTATCTGATAAATTGAATCGTATTCCTAATGGTTGTCAAACTCCCTCTCTTTCAAAAAAAACCTGAAAAATGGGTTTCAGAAAGTATTTTCCATTAATTCATCTGTCAAACCCCTGCTATTCTCCCTACCATATATTCTTGTTTCATTTCTGATTTGTCAGAAAATAAACTTTCTAGAGAAATGTTCTCATCTGACACATCTGTAAAGCAGAGTATACTGCAGAGATATTTAGTTGTAGGCTCCTTGTATAAATGAATTGTAGTATTCTCCAGGTTCTAAGTAAATTACTGATTAAACAGTACCTTTACTATTTTTAAGCTCATTATTGCAGAATAATTCAGACCATACCAATAACATGTTTCCTAAGAAATGATTTCCAGTGTATCTTATGATTGATGGTCATATATCTATATCAATGGACACCCAGCAAGAAACATGACAAAACTGTGGAGCCCATTTTCTGTTGGGACTTTTCCTTTGGTTCTGACTGAGGTAGTGTGGACTGATGTCTGCAACTACACAGCCATCACAGCCACAGCTGAGTATTCATCCTCAAAATGGTTAATAAGAGACATCAGAAGAAACGCCTACTTCTTCTTAGTGCTAACATTTTGAAAAGATCAATTTGCCCTTGATTAATTTCATTCATTTCCTATGAGATTTGGAGAGAGAATAAACCAATCCAGAACTTGCTTTCGTAGTTTAGGTAAGATCCTTTTCAACTAAGATTTTTGCTTTCGATCATTAGGCTGCCAGTGCTGGCAGTTTAAAGACTGTGCAGCACCTGTAAAATTCACACAAAATTCAGCTTACCACCACAGAAACTATACTTCTTTTCCAACTCTAAACAGAAAACATGGTCACACATACCAGTGAAAACTCTGCATTGGTTTTCTCTTGTGATGTGAGTCCAAGAAATTATCTTTCTCATCTTACTAGTTACAATGTTGTAACAAACTTCTCTCAAGTGTGAAATGCACATTTTCCAATCCATAGGAATTCCTCTTCTTTTACAATCCCTTCTATTAGTGCAGAACTTGCATAATAAAAAAAGTAGAACTTTCTTGGAAGGTTGACAGAACTTGTGCCTTGGGTTGAAACGTTTCTTAACTACTGAATCCTTCTTGGGCAAATGCAACCAACCCTACAAGAGAGAAATTACTACGTGGTGACCATTATTACAAACCATTCTATTTCAGCCAAGAGTCTTTACCAAACCCTTTTTTAATTTGCTGCAGTCCCTACTCCTCATGATCCCTGCTGCTGAATGTCACTGCATCTGCTCCTTCCTTCTGAATGTCTGTTTTCTCCCCTTATTTCTTGCCAATTGTTTTGGTTGCAGCACCACCTCCAAGAGCATTGATTTAGCACAGGACAAGCTGATAAGTCCACAAAGATTGCAGGTTTTCGTCTGCATCTCATGCCCTGTCGGTTTGCCTTGCTAGTAAGGCCTGTCTCACCAACTGAGGCATGGGACTCAGACTCTAGAAGAATAGCCAAAATGGTGTGGCACCATTTTTAGTGCATTTTATTAAAAATCCTTCCATCTTGTAACTACATGATGTACCTTTTCTTAGCTCTTCTGTGAAGGAAGTTTCATTCTTACAGCCTTTTCAAGCACTAAAGATATACAAATTAGTAATGTAAAATATTGTTAGAAAAAAATTCTTAGCTACTAGGAATTATATAGAATAAAATTCTGTTAAATGCCGTAAAAATCTTCATTCATCCAGTGTCTAAGGTGTTAATTATTTCCATATACTCCATGTTTTCTAACATCTTCAGACATTGTTACTCACTTGTTGCTGCTTCTCAGAATGTGTTTACCTTAGAAATTGACTTTATTATAACTGTTTATCACTACATAAGATTCTGGTATGAAAATCATGTTAGAGAATAAATTGACAAGCAATGACAAGTACCTTGTGGTAGGCTATTTGACTAGAATCGTATTAGTGAAGAACCATCAAATATCTCTATTTAATAACATAAGAAAATTTTCTGTTATATCATGACAATAATAAGTGGTGAGAGTCTTTGGAAAGGTAAAGCAGATTGATGTATCCCGTAAAATAAAAATTACGCAATATATTCACATTAATTACTAAACCATAAAAATAAACAGGTTGTCACTTTGGAAGAACAACTTCTGTACAAGTGATGAAATTCTGCATTTGGCAAACAAGGTACTCAAGCAGATAGAACATGAGGACTGAGCCTGTTTGAGTGATTATTTGATTTGCAATTTCCTGCTTTTATCATCAATTTAGAAAGAAACAAAACAAAGCATCTAAGCAAATATCCCATAGTTTTAAAATCACTATACATACCATTGGCCTATTAGATTATGACATGTGGACACGTTTTGTATTGCTGTGTAGACTGAGGTGAGATATAATAATGCTGAAGCGTCTGCATCTAATGAAAACATAACACCTTCTATTTGGTGTCATGGCTCACTGCAAAAAAGCAATATATCACTGTCCTCAAAATGGCCACCAGAAATAGGAAAATGAGCTACTGCTAATTAAACCTTTTATGTAAAAACATGATTGCTAATCAAACCTTTATTACCCCATACGCTCACATTCTACTTTCTTCTTCATTTACACTTCATCCTGTAGCCCTTGAAGTATCAGGTTTACAGTCTTCTTATATGTTGTGGATTTTTGATATTGTCAAGGGATTAACTTGTGACAATGATAATTTAAAAAGATACCTCAAATAAAAAAGTGGCTGTGGGAGGAAAAAGAATGGTACAATTAAACTACATCTGGTTATTCTGATAGCTAATTAAAATCCATGTTTAAGTTTTTAGCAAAATATGAAGTATTTACTCAAGGTGAAGTTTCATCATTCTTGTGACAGCTGAAGAATGCCTTTATTACAATGAAGGAAAAATGCTTCGCTTTAGATACATAGAATGCCCCTATTTTCAGAAGTGTGTTATTCAGTAATGATCACAATATAAACCATATTTCCTTTAAGAAAAGGAAAGATGTCTTTAATTTTTAATGAGTTCATCACTATAAAGTTTGCTACACAGCCACTTCACATAAACTGAATACTAAAGATAAATGTTACCCTAGCCAAGTAACTGATTAAAAGCCAACAAAATAGCTTTTGCAAAAATTCTGGGCTAGCATATACTAAGTTTCTCTTAGTGAAGTACCACATAACTATTTAATTTTTCATTTATATAGTGATAATTATCACAGTATTTGTACAATGAAGTGAAAAAGTTACAGCATAAGATGTGATTTGAAATAGAAAAGCATTCTTCTTCTAATCATGTAGGGAAAGATCAACCAAACATTATTTTTGTCAAAGAAATAATAAAATCAAAGCAAGCACTGACAACTGCAACAAGACTCTAAATGTAAATTAAAATACTTCAGACAAAAGGCTTGAAGGGAAGTGATTCTCCCATCGAGAGATGATTTTCACTTGTCTCCAGGTGTAACATTATGTGCACTGATGGGCTGATCAACAGAACAGAACTTTTCCCCAGCTGTAATCAGAAGTGATTGATGGTTGGGACAAAAAAGTTGATTATCATGACAAGTCCACTGATGCAGACAAAATAAGCTATGCTGGGGAAAGGATAAAACCTGTTCAGAGACTACCTTTTAAAATCTCCTTTCTAAATAATAAAAAGAAACATTTATGCCCATCCAAAAAGAACTAATATAAATGAGTTCACTACATTTACTATGCATCTGTATCTACAGTTATTCCACCACGATACAATGAGATCTATATAAACCCCAAACAGAATAAAATCCTGTATTTTTAAAATCACAGTTTGAGACCAACTCATCAAACAATTATATATATGAAAGTACCTGTATGGGCTTCCAGTAGAGCACTGCCTCAGTTTGAATACATGTTTTGAATTCATAATCATGCTTTTAAAGGCCATGGGGTAGTTAGGTGTAAGTGCCATATTGGATTCTTTCTGGAAAAGATGACAGTCCCCTTTGGCCATTTTAAACCTTTAAAGATTTCATTTTCAATTGAGATTAAAAAAAAATGCACATGAGTGGGGGCAATACACACTTAAAGGTACAGTTCAAATATGTGCTATTTTTTATTCCACTATAAAGCTTTTAAAAGCAGATATTGGGTTGCACTTGCACTCCTTCAGAGGATCAGATTCCCTGCTGTTAGCTGTGATGGGAGTAAGTACACAGAACACTAATATCTCCAGAGACTGTAAAAGACATGTGAGAAGTGATAAAAGAACCAACGAGCTGAAAAAGTCAAGCCTGGAGGTTCTGAAGTGGAATTTGTTTACATCAAGGGCAGCTATGTTTAATAGTAATTCTCACAAAAGGAAATATTATATTTTCTACAAGAGGTGGCTGCACAGATACAGTGAAGAAGAATATATCATGGGTACCCTAGGGAGTGCAATTTTACTGACCATAACGAGAAAAAAAAAAGTGCCCAGAGTTAGTGTGAGATTATTTGAAAAGAATTTAGGGCTGTTGGAATACAGTATAATCAATGAAAGCCAAGTAAAAGAGCAACTTTACATTTAATGTATTTTTAGAAGAAATTAGGAGGGGTTTTTTTTTGAGAAGAAATATAATTTACATCATTTAACCCATTTTGATGAAGACCTTTCTTCATCACACAAAACTGCACATTTTCTTCACTATGTGGTCTTTCTGTGGACCAGACTTTGACATATAGCCCTGCCTGTTCGTCTTCTCCCAGTTCTTTATGTCCTTATCAGTGCCTAAGAAAGTAAGCCAGATGTCACTGATTGATGACTGAAAGCAGGCAATATTTTGCCATTTTTCTAGTGAAATTTGTTATCAGCACCTATTATTAATAAGCCAGAATCTCAGACTCTACTGTATATATTCTTATTTTTAAAAATAAATATATAAGGAAGAAGTTACAACAGACCAAACAAAGCTAGATGAAGATTGCACAGCAAAGAGTTTACAATTTATGTTTCCTTTTAGGAGATGACTCATTTATTGAAAATGGTTTCTGTAAAGAGTCCCCCTCGCAGTTGTTCATAGATTTCAGTTGTTTATTGGAATTGACTGATTTACTTCCCATGTTGACAGAGGAAGCTGACAGGAAAAAATGCCTCAAATATAAATAAGTGTATGGTAAGAAGTGATAAATCAGAGGTTTCTCTCCTTGCAGTTGAAATGGGCAGTCTTTTCTATAAATGCAACATGAGAGAATTGGAAGTCAGACTTCTTTTCCCCCCTTTGTACTGTCTATACCTTTTATACCGTCTATATTTTTCCCTGTCTATTCCCAATTCCCTTGTGTATAAAATGGTATTTTTTCAATGAACAGCTCAAAAATACCAAGCATTGTCTTCATTCCCATGATTCCAGCCAAAGAAACTCCAGTTAGCCACCACTTGCCCAACTTTAGCATTTTAATTTCATTCATATGTTCCCCCACCCTCCACCAGGCACTAAATCTTTCTGACACTATTGTAACCCAAAGAATGTAGCTACAGGACCGAATACATTAAAACCACTGGAAATACTTATGTAATTTGCCTGGAAGTCATCTTAGTGAGTGACAGGTAATCCACATTAAGCACTCCCCTGACACTGAAAGCAGATTTTGGAAAATCTAGGGCCTAACAGACCATTTAGGTCTGCTTCCTGCCCTGCAATGTCATTTTTTCTGGTACAGTCTTTTATTCTAATTTAATAATTTCTGAAGGAAGGAAAATTTCTGACAGTAACAAGCATGGATGTGTTCAAACACAGAGGGGAGGTTGCTTTTATTTCAGTCTTTCTTATTAACCTTTGACTTTCTCTCCTTCTTCTGCTCTTTGTAGTTCTGAGATCATCTGAGCCCAAGCAGAAGTTAAAAGTTGGCCCTAAAAGGGCAAATTGTGCAACCATTACCTTTGGTGCCAGAAGCAGAAACCTTTTAAACCAATTTGTCTGCATATTCCCCAGTCAGAATGCTGGTCATTAATCTTCCGCAAATTATAAACAGGACTACCAGAGAAAGCCATTGCCTATTCACAGATCATTTCTAGCAAACTCAAGTAATTTTCAAGAGATGTCAAACCTTATTCACAATTGACTTGCTTTGAAAATTAAAAACCTGGTAGGATGAGCAGAGGTAGGAAGCAAGAGTTGACAAAGGTGGGAAAAAAAGTCTGTTTTACATAATCTGAGTCCTAACACAGCAACAGTTGCTGAATGTTTTGATCTCTCCAGGATCATGTTCCTATACTGACTCTGGTGTTCAGCTGACATAGATGTTCGATGTTTCTCTATAACCTCTGCTTGTGCAGGGACCACATAGCTGGAAGCATTAGACTTTGCTTTCTCCTGGATTTACAGAGTAGATTCATTTAGGCTGGAAAAGATCTTGAGGATCATTGAGTCCAACTGTTAACCTAACACCAAGTCCACCACTAAACCATGTCCAGATGTAACACGTTTACATATCTTGTAAACACCTCCAGGGATGGTGATTCAACCACTTCCCTGGGAAACCTGTTCCAATGCTTGACTTAGACACTTTCTATTCAACTAACACTGCTGAATGTGGCTGGAGAGTGAATTTTGAGAGGAAAATGTAAGTCTTATAGTATGAATACAGTGGACAGCAAGGCACTCCATCTCTCCCCATCAGCAACTGACTAAGTAACCAACTGACATTAAGAGCATGCTTTCTTAAAGATCAATAAGTTAAAACTTTCCTTCTTTCCTACGGCTTTCTTGTCCTCAGGCAATGCCTTTATGAGCCTGATATCTTTGGGCTGGTCCATGTTCTGCAACAATACGGATTTTCTAGACAGAATACAGTACTTTCACCACAAGAGCTAGGTACAAGGATTAGTGAAGAGTTCATGTAGAGTGCTCCATAGCTTGCAGATGACTGAGAGTACACTTAGAGCAGTTACTGAGAATGACCCAAAACATTTGGTTTGTAGGCAATGCTTAAGAGGCAAGGAAATATTTACATTCTTAGGCTGTCAGCCACGGGACTCAGTTCAACACACCCAAAAGTACTCAGAACCTAAACAACAAGGTTCTGTCAGATATGAATCACCTCTGCCTCTAGGTTGGGTATGTGCACAAAAGTACTGTAGAGAGGTGTAAATTATGGGGAAAAAAAATCTTTATACAAGGAAAAGATATTATTTATACTTTCTATTAAGCATTTGAGAGATGCTTTAAGAAACTAGGCATTATGTGAAAATTCGTGACTTTTTGAACAGACTATTCTGGATTTCACAATTTATAAATTAAGTTACTTGTTTCCTATTTGAAAAAAGGTTATTCATAACTAACTCAGAATGAAACAGCATCTCACAGAAGACAGGACTAAAATAAAAAAATTAAGACTATTTTCTTCCAAAATACAAAAGACAGTAAAAAAAAAATGTTTTAGTTCTCTAGCATGGGGAAGACCAGACCTGCACAGGACCTGACTGCAATTCATATTGCAGTCTTTAAAACTGGGGTCTAGGAAAGAGGAGGTAATGCTTCTAAAATATGCAGGCTAGGCCTATAAAAACAGACTGCACTGAATATCCAACTGGGGGAAAAAAATAATAGGTTGGTTTTAAATTTGTCATGTATGCAAAGTAGGTGCAAAATTTTCTGTTATTTGATTAGACTTTTGGAATGCAAAAAAAAATCACATATCTTGAATGATTTTTTAAGCAATTCTTTAGGGTTTCCATAATGTATTGATGCAAATGCCAGAACTTCCATGGAAATCTCTGCACTAATCACTTTCTGTGATTACTTGCTACTTTTTCCAGTGAATACTATAAACCAGTATCTCTGGAAAAGTGTCGACCTATGAATACATTTCCATTCTGAATCACATTCTGATCTCAAATGAATGGCATGTGCGATTCCACAACTGAAATCAGCATTTGTTTCTCCTTACACTGAACTCCATAGTAAAGATGTTGCATTATTAGAAAGAATTAGCATATATATATATATGGAGTTATATACCTATACAAATTATATATATATAAAAATATCTTTAATATATAAATAAATTAATTCTGGATGAAGTTTTATTGTTTGTGAGGTAGAAGTCCTTCAATTAATACTACACCCTCATAGAGTAACACTGACTTTAAGGGGATGCTAAGCATCTGTAAGTGTTTGCAGAAGAGAATCTACTTAAAGAACCAGGCTGATGGCTTCACAGAATGCAGATGCATTGGTTTGGAAAGACCAGAGGTAAAATTGCCCTGAGATAATAGATAAATGTGCTTGATGGCTGGCAATACCTGCAACAATTGACTTCGATTAAGAAAGCTGTGCATTACAATTCAAATAGAAATTGTTGGTTTTAGACGAAAGCAAGGTTCTAAATCTAAAGGTTAATTGGAAATCTAAATCTAAATCTGATCTGTAATTGAGGGCACAACAAAACATGCAAAGAATAAGAACATGTGGTTATAGCCACATACAGAACAGTGATCAAAGCATAGTACACATGGCTTCAAATACCATTTAGGCATATCTCTGAAAGCTGAAAAATAATGGATTTGAAATCAGAAGGGTGGAATGCTAAATAACTTCAAGCAGTTAGCTGTATCAGCCTTTCCTGGTTCTTAATGGACCAACTTTTAGAAGTGTCTCTCTCTCTGCAAACAGAGGCCGCAGGCCAGGTGTTACCATCACTTGGTATGGATGAGAAATGAAATCTCTATTACCTCGTCCAAACCACAGAAACAGGTTTATAAGTTAGTCAAGCAGGAGGTCATATAATATCTCTCTCAGCTCTGGGACTACACTCAACATTTCTTGTCCATCCTCAGGAACAGGTGTCTAATTTGTTAAGACCCTCTGCCAACCGGGACCCTACAACTGTCCTTACATGATTCCTTCCAGAACTTCATTACCATTACAGCTAGAATTGTTTCAGCAAATATTCCAACAAAAAAAATATTGAATCAAATTAAGCTGAATAATTAATCAAATCCATTCTTCTATCAAAACCAAGGAACACAAAGATCAGTTGGTCACTGTTCTATTAACCACCTTTCATATACTGAAAACCTACTGTATTTTCCTTGTCTTTTCCACTCTACATCTCTCCAGTTCTTTCTACTTTCCCTAGTCGAGTGAAGTTTTTTCACACCTTGTCATACTAGTGGATGTCTTCTAAATTCCAGAGCTAATTATGCTTTTGCTAAACTGTGATGGCCACTGCTGTAAATAATTCATCATCTGAGGCATTGCCCATTTCAAATTCCATGGAATACTTACTTGTGTATTGATAAATGTAACACTCACGGGGGAAAAAATATCATAGGATTAGTTGGGTGTTTTTATTTTTCTTTTTTTCCCCCATTAGCAATTGTTAATGTATATTTGGATTGTGATTCACTATAATTCCCTTTTGCCCATTAAGCCAGCCATTTCTCATTTTACTACTTGTGCATTTAATTTTTCCCACAATAGTTTGTGCTTTTATTTACTGCACTTGTTGGAATTCCAGACTATTTTCTCCAGCTGGCGAAGATATTTTTGGACTGCAATACCGAACTTGCCACCTTCCATCAAGTGCCTGCCATCCTCCATCTAGGTGTCATCCACAAACCTGGTGTATGTACTCTCTATTCTGTCAGGCACATTGCTAATGAAAATTTAGAGTAGCAGCAAGCACAGAACTGACTCCTGCAGATCCTGACTTGTAGTGATCTTTTGTTCAGACAGGAAAACATCAGCAACTATTCTCAGTACAGTTTTTCAATCTGTTGTGCAATCATCTTTTAACAATTTCACCTGGACTGTATTCCCCTACTTACTTTACAAGACTGTCACACAGGACTATATCAACTCTTATTAAAGCCAAAATATATCACATCTATTTATTCCCTATTATTCATTAGACCAATTATCCTGTCAAAGGAGAAAATTAGATTGGTTTGACATGATTCATTCTTGACAAATTCATGTTGGCTGTTTATTATCACCTTATTATCCCCTAGGTGCTTACAAATTGATACTTTAATAATTTGTTCTAGTTACCAAGCATAACCTAAATAGGATATAAGTCCTCTGGTCCTGCTTCTTTCCCCATGAGAGTTAGAACCATAGTAAAATCCTGTAGAGCTATATTGCATCCTTATCCTAAAAAAAAAAACCTTCATTATTCTTTTACCAGAACAGCACTTTTTGAATCCTGACAACTTCAAACAGTTGAACTATGCATCAATTCAGCGGTACCTTTGCTTTATAGAGATGGAGAAAAACAAGGTAAAAACCCAACAAGTAAGGACTCCAAGAATGATCATTCTGCTCATGATTTTCAGGAGAATATTACTACTGTTGCTATTTAAATCAAACAATAATTTCTGGCTAACATATTTGGAAATATTTTTACAATGTATCATAATGGAATTCAAGTCCTGTGAGTACATAAAAATGCTGCCCAAACTTTCTCTAAAGGCAGGCTGGATTATTACTCTGCTATCTGCATTAAATGAGAGGGAAGAGAAAGAAAGAATCCCTTTGCAAGAATTGACATTGTTAACAGACACTGTCACTACCTTGGTCAAATGCTGAAAATATAAATGTATGCAAAAGAAGATCAAGTAGTCAAGACAGGTGATTAAAAATGATGAAAAACCAGTAAGTTCATTTTTGTCAAGCCATGGTGTTGTTTGGGTTTTGTGTTTTTAGGGGGGGTTGTTTTTGTTTCCTTTGGTGTTTTTTTTTTTAAGTGATCCCTCATGTTAGCAAAGAATTTATTCCTACAACTACCTGTAGGCACACGAGTTGTCCTACTAAAGTCAGCTGGACCTCATTTTACAGAGTGCTTTTAGCAGATGTTTAATGTTTACTACAAAGCATGCATTTAGCAGTTCTTCTGAACTTGTGCAATAGCTCTCAGCAGCTGCCAAAATTTAAATGGCAACTCACACACTTGCAGTT